>NW_008704981.1:66193-67599 GCF_000326865.2 Helobdella robusta | reverse complement strand
TGACTGACTGACTGACTGACTGACTGACTGACTGACTGACTGACTGACTGACTGACTGACTGACTGACTGACTGACTGACTGACTGACTGACTGACTGACTGACTGACTGACTGACTGACTGACTGACTGACTGACTGACTGACTGACTGACTGACTGACTGATTGATTGATTGATTGATTTGATTGATTGATTGATTTGATTGATTGGTTGATTGATTCAATCGTTTTTTTTTCAATCATTCATTCATTCATTCATTCGTTCGTTCGTTCATTCATTCGTTCGTTCGTTCATTCGTTTGTTCGTTCGTTCTGCCAAGCATTTTATTTTCAAAATTTGAGAACAATTTGTCATACTCACCAAACATTGTGATAGTTGAGACAACAATAATAACAATAACATTTAATAATAATAATAAAAATTTTAATTATTATTATTATTATTATTATTGACAAGTTATGAAATTATGATGATTATCATTTTCCGTATCTATGATTTGTTGAACAATAACATGATAATTTAATTACATGACAATTCTGCTGTTACACACACACACACACGTACACACACACACGTACGCACACACACACACACACGTACGCACACACACACACACACGCACGCAATCACACGTAACTCGAGTTATTGCCAATTTACAGCGAATTTTATTTCCATTAATATTATTATCATCATTCATTTGCTGTGATTTCAATTTTGAATTATAAAAAGATCATTTCTCAAATGTTATTATTATTATTACTATTATTATTATTTTCATTTTCATCGTGACGTCATATGAAATTTTTTCTGGGTTGTTCGCCGTACGCGAGCTCTTGTTATTATTATTATAATTATTGTTATTATTATTATTATTATAATTATTATTAATATTGTTATTGTTAATGATTATGTTTTTACTTGAAACCAAATATGTGTATTGTTTATTTGCCATGTTTTTATTTATGTTATACAAATATATATTATGTATAAATACTATATTGCTATTGTTTTTATTATTTTTATTGTTATTATCACTTTTATGATTATTATTATGATTATTATTATTATTGTTATTATTATTATTATTATTATTATTATTATTATTATTATTATTATTATTATTATTATTATTATTATTATTATTGATGAATTGCATGAATACCTAATAAAATGAAAACAAAATACCAACCGTTGTTTTATTTATTGGTTTCGTGCAGTTTTTTTCATTCATTCATTCACTCACTCATTCATTCATTCATTCATTCAATTCGTTCCTCTGTTTCGGCCTTTATCGTCCGACTACTACTTGTAACTCCTCTACCCTTACTTTTGGGGTACTTCAGGGCTCTACCCTTGGCCCTCTCCTATTTATACTCTATATTTCTGAACTATCTCGTACTATTAATA
>NW_008704981.1:35396-55882 GCF_000326865.2 Helobdella robusta | reverse complement strand
CACTGCTAGACTACAAACCGCAAGTCTACCAACTGCCAGTTTATCAACCGCCAGTCTACCAACTGCTAGTCTTCTAACAACCGCCAGTCTACCAACCGCCAGTCTACCAACCGCCAGTCTACCAACTGCCAGTCAACCAACTGCTAGACTACAAACCGCCAGTCTATCAACTGCCAGTTTACCAACCGCCAGTCTACCAACTGCCAGTCTACCAACTGCCAGTCTACAAACCGCTAGTCTACAAACCGCCAGACAAAAAACCACCAGTCTACCAATCGCCAGTCTACCAACTGCCAGTTTACCAACTGCTAGTCTACAAACCGCTAGTCTACCAACTGCCAGTCTACCAACCGCCAGTCTACCAACCACCAGTATACCAACCGCCAGTCTACCAGCCGCAAGACTACCAGCCGCCAGCATACCAACCGCCAGCCTACCAACCACAAGTCTACCAACCGCCAGTCTACCAAGCGCTAGTCTACCCACCGCTAGTCTACCAACCGCTAATCTATCAACTGCCAATCTACCAACCGCCAGTCTACCAACTGCCAGTCTACCAACTGCCAGTCTTCTAACAACCGCTAGCCTACCAACCGCCAATCTAACAACCGCCAGTCTACCAACTGCCAGTCAACCAACCGCCAATCTACCAATCGCCAGTCTTCCAACCGCCAGTCTACCAACCGCCAGTCTACCAACCGCCAGTCTACCAACCGCCAGTCTACCAACCGCCAGTCAACCAACTGCCAGTCTACCAACCGCTAGTCTACAAACCGCCAGACAACAAACCACCAGTCTACCAATCGCCAGTCTACCAACTGCCAGTTTACCAACTGCTAGTCTACAAACCGCTAGTCTACCAACTGCCAGTCTACCAACAGCCAGTCTACCAACCACCAGTATACCAGCCGCCAGTCTACCAACCGCCAGTCTACCAGCCGCCAGACTACCAGCCGCCAGCATACCAACCGCCAGCCTACAAACCACAAGTCTACCAACCGCCAGTCTACCAAGCGCTAGTCTACCCACCGCTAGTCTACCAACCGCTAATCTATCAACTGCCAATCTACCAACCGCCAGTCTACCAACTGCCAGTCTTCTAACAACCGCTAGCCTACCAACTGCCAATCTAACAACCGCCAGTCTACCAACTGCCAGTCAACCAACCGCCAATCTACCAATCGCCAGTCTTCCAACCGCCAGTCTACCAACCGCCAGTCTACCAACCGCCAGTCTACCAACCGCCAGTCTACCAACCGCCAGTCTACCAACTGCCAGTCTACCAACCGCTAGTCTACAAACCACCAGTCTACCAACTGCCAGATTACCAACCGCCAGTCTACCAACTGTCAGTCTACCAACAGCCAGTCTACTAACTGCCAGTTTACCAACCACCAGTCTACCAACCGCTAGTCTACAAACCACCAGTCTACCAACTGCCAGATTACCAACCGCCAGTCTACCAACTGTCAGTCTACCAACAGCCAGTCTACCAACTGCCAGTTTACCAACTGCTAGTCTACAAACCGCTAGTCTACAAACCACCAGTCTACCAACTGCCAGATTACCAACCGCCAGTCTACCAACTGTCAGTCTACCAACAGCCAGTCTACCAACTGCCAGTTTACCAACCACCAGTCTACCAACCGCTAATCTATCAACTGCCAATCTACCAACCGCCAGTCTACCAACTGCCAGTCTACCAACTGCCAGTCTTCTAACAACCGCTAGCCTACCAACCGCCAATCTAACAACCGCCAGTCTACCAACTGCCAGTCAACCAACCACCAATCTACCAATCGCCAGTCTTCCAACCGCCAGTCTACCAACCGCCAGTCTACCAACCGCCAGTCTTCCAACCGCCAGCCTACCAGCCGCCAGTCTACCAACCGCCAGTATAACAACCGCCAATCTTCCAACTGCCAGTCTACCAACTGCTAGACTACAAACCGCAAGTCTACCAACTGCCAGTCTACCAACCGCTAGTCTACAAAACGCCAGTCTACCAACCGCCAGTCTACCAACCGCCAGTCTACCAACTGCCAGTCTACCAACCGCTAGTCTACAAACCGCCAGTCAACTAACCGCCAGTCTACCAACCGGTAGTCTACCAACCGCCAGTCTAACAACCGCCAGTTTACCAACTGCTAGTCTACCAACCGCCGGTCTACCAACTGCCAGTCTATCAACCACCAGTCTACCAACCACTAGTCTACCAACCGCCAGTCTACCAACCGCCAGTCTACCAACCGCCAGTCTAACAACCGCCAGTCTACCAACCGCCAGTCTACCAACCGCCAGTCTAACAACCGCCAGTCTACCAACCGCCAGTCTACCAACCGCCAGTCTAACAACCGCCAGTCTACTAACTGCCAGTCTTCCAACTGCCAGTCTAACAACCGCCAGTATAACAACCGCCAGTCTACCAACTGCCAGTCTTCCAACCGCCAGTCTAACAACCGCCAGTCTACCAACTGCCAGTCTACCAACTGCTGGCCCACTTTCTTCAACATCATCATCACTAACTGTCAGCCTACCAACTGCTAGCTCACCTATTGTCAGCTTTTCAACTGCCAGCCAACCAACTACCAGCCCACCAATTTCTAGCCCACCCACTTCCATGGCACCAACTGCCAGTTCACCAGCTCCAACACCACTTGCAAGCATCAATTCTAGCACATCAACCGCAACTTCAGCAGCATCATTAACTACAACGACGTCACTAACAACGACACCACCCGACGGTTTAAGCCTTATTTTTCAATTTTGTTTTCACTTTTTTTCTAATTTGTTTTTCAAATAATTTTTATAAAAAAAATTGTTGATTTTCAACTGCATTTACCAAACAATTAACGTTTATAACTTCTATTGTTTTATTTTATATCAGCGCTCTTATTCTATCAAAATTTTATTGACCAAAACCTTTTAATCAACTTGTCAATTTGTCATTCCAGCAATCAATCTATCTTTTCATCCATCCATTGGCAATGAACTCCTCTAACAATTTGATTAAACAATCATCAAATTATCAATCAATCAATCAATCAATCAATCAATCAATCAATCAATCAATCAATCAATCAATCAATCAATCAATCAATCAATCAATCAATCAATCAATCAATCAATCAATCAATCAATCAACAATCAATCAATCAATCAATCTAAGCATCAATGTATTAGATTTTGAAATTCAAAAATCCCTTTTTAGCTTGCCTCTGGTTAGAACTCAGGTACACTCAAGTTTCAGTAACGAATGATGAAACTTATTCGTCTTTTGATGAAATGTTGGGGCAGTGTGATATCGAACCAGGGTGTCGCGGGTCGTTTACGTACGACGCCGAAAATGATAATTATGTCGGTACCGATCCAAGTTTGGCTAAAATAAGCGAACGAAAGTCAGTCGGCACATTGTTCGTTGATACTTGCGTTGAAAATCCAGGTTGGTTGAGCTTTTTTGTTGGTCTTGGTAACGATTGCTTTGATGGTGATAATGCGATGATGCTAAAGATGATGATGATAATGACGACAACGATGATGAAGATGATGATGTTTTTTTCTTCCCAGCTATCGGCGTTACACTCGGTGATGCAATGGAGATCGAAAGTTAGTTACGTCATCTTCTTCGTCATTGAAACATTTTTATTTGAATACTTTGACAGGCATTAATTAATAAATTTTCAACAGAATCATCACCGTAAAATATATTTCAAATTTGTGATAAAAATAAACATTTAGGTAAATGCTTCAAAAATACGAATTTTCCAAATATTAAATTTATTAATTTCATCTCAGAGCATGACTTCTGGGTGAAATTTGCCTCTTCAAACGCCTTGGAATCGAGTCTCATCCCAACGGCCACAACTCTGGAAAGCTGCCTTACAGTGTGCATGGATAATATCGAATTATCCTGCCAACGCGGATTTACGTGGGACTCGGTCGGTAATAATTGTTACATCACCATCGTCGAGGGCGATAAACGGTTCTTTAATCTCGGTAGTGGGCCGAAAGGATCGACTCTTTATTATCCGTACCGCCAATTATGTTAGTTTTTCACTAGTGCCACTATTGCTGCTGCTGCTGTTTCAACTCTTTAACTACTACTGCTAATTTATAAAAATAAGTAAAGTTTAAACATTGGAAATGCCTTTCAGGTGTTAAATATATGGAGACATCTTTTTAAGTTTATTTAACTTATGTAGCTAGTTATGTTTTTTGAAGGCACTTTAGTTAATATAATGGTGTTAGTATCTGAAAATTTTTAAATTACTGCTGCTGCTACTACTGCTACTGCTACTTCTACTACTACTACTAATAAAAAAAAAATTGATGTTCATTTTTTAAATTCTAATCAGCAATGTACGATAATGTCATGACGCTAGAGCCAGACGAAGGTTAATAATGTTGTATTTTATTTGTATTGTATTGTGTTGTAATGTATTGAATTGTATTTGTATTTCATTTGTATTGTACTTTATTTATTGTATTATATATGTCATAATTATTATTATACACTGTCAAAATTATTTGTGACTAGAAGAATAATTCGTAAGTATTATTTATTCTTTTTATATCAGTATTGTATTTACTGACGGTGTTAATGGTAAGATGCCTGTCATTGCTGTTGCAATGACCGGATTCGAATGCGAATAAAACCCCACGTATCACATGCAATATCATGATTAACAATTTCTCAAACAGAGGCAGGATGTTGGATCATACATAAAGAGAAATTCATCCTGTCCTCCAAAAAGCTTCCGAATCGCTCATCTCTTCTCCAGTGCAAAATTGCCTCTCTAGAATCCGGATTGAACTATTTCAGTTACAATAACGGGAAATCTCTCTGCTTCCTGCTATCCGGCAAATATTCGAGTAGTTTATTAAAGTACTCGACTTCGACCGATAGTTACGAATATGATCCGGTTGCTTGTAGCAAGATAGTTTAGTCTATATATTCATAGTTTATTCAGAAAAGTAACTGGCGAATACCGATATTAACGACACCTCGGAGTGTGCTATTTAATGATAATTTTTATTATAGATACAAAAATTTTTTTTAATATACATAGTGGACTATATTAGACTCCATATTCTGTGTTAAATGTATCAATTATGACATTTTGATTTATTGACAAACGATTGTGGAAGAATATATTTTCAAATTGATTTAGATACTCTCATTGCTGAATAAATTGCGTCTAAATGGCTGTGTTGTGCTTATTATATATAGAAAGAAACATGTCAAATTAATGTAATATAAAACCTATCAGATACTAATAGTGTTCATTGCCATTTCAAAAAAAATTTGATAATTAAAATCCCAAAATCTTATTATGTACACTTCTATTATTTAAATTACGGGTTATTAATTTAAATTGTTTAATAAAAAAAAATTACGATTTTTAAAAATTGTTCAACAAATTAATTTGTAGATATATGTTGAAAATAGATAACTCCATGGAATTATATAACTCAATGGATAACCGTCTCTTATAACTAGAATAAATATAACGGCCTTCGCTCACTTTCTTTCGGAGGGGAGTTGAAGGGTGATTTTTTATCGTTCGAGTCAAAAGTTACGATTGTATATCAATCAATCAATCAATCAATCAATCAATCAATCAATCAATCAATTAGCTTATAAAGCGCTATTTCCGCGATGTTCAACAGCGCTCCTCAATGAATTTTGAAAACAGATGGGTCTTGAGATCCGCTCTGAACTTCGCAAGTGATGGAGAAATAGTTAGAGAAGTAGGTAGAGAGTTCCAGAGAAAAGGACCAGAAAAAGCAAAAGCAGATTTGGCAAAAGAGTGTTCAACACGAGTTAAGAAAAAGCGAGAAGAAGAAGACGATCGTAAACCGGGGCGTTTAGGTTCAATTAATATATCTGATAAGTACTTAGGAAATAATTTAGATTGAGACTTATACATGAACGTGCAAATTTTAAAAATTATTCTATATTTTATAGGTAGCCAGTGCAAGAGAACAAGATATGGAGATATATGAGAAAAGAAAGGGGCACGAGTAACTAGACGAGCAGCAGAGTTAAAAGCTTTACTTAAAGGATAGAGTATAGAGTCAGGAAGACCATAGTAGAGCGAGTTACAATAATCAATCCTAGATAAGACTAACGAAGTAACAAGAAGGAGAAGAGTAGGATCATCAAGAAAAGGCAAAAGTTTTTTTATTCTACGTAGATGAAAGTAAGAGTTTCTAGCAACACTATTAATCTGAGAAGAGAGAGACATAGTAGAATCAAAGATAAAACCTAGACTACGAAACTTATGAGAGACATCAAGAGTTTTAGAATCAGGTAAGATAATAGGAGGAATAGTAATTGAGTGTTTAGATTTATTAAAACAAATTAATATTTACTAATTAAAGCATATTGCTTTATTGTTAAAATTTTAATTTTATTTTTTAATTGTTGTTCAATGTGGTAATTAATTACTTTTATTTGGAATAAATTTAAAAAAAAATCGACATTACCGAAAATAATTAAAAGTTGAAAAAATTGAGATTCTTGGCATATCCCTGCTTAAACCCATAAGAAAGTGTTGTATATTGGTAAATAGGCCTCTCCTTGAGACAACTATACGGAGTCGTGGGTGCAGTATGATAGTAGACATACATACCTACCATAGATATTTTGATCTATAAAGAAAAAAAAATTGTTTTTCGTTGTTATTGCTTAAGTTTACTTTTAGGGATTCGTATTTGTTTTTGTCCTAAATTTCAAAGCACGTGTGAGATGGCCGAATCCGGTCAGTAAAAGTTTTGGATATTTTATTTCTAAATAATTTATTTTTCAGCTAGGTTTAGTTGCATAATTATCAGATCGTTCCTTTTTTAAGCTTTGTTGCTTTTTTTTGGTTCTAGTTAAGGGTGTGAGCGGTATTAGAGTTAGGCGCTGCTTGGCGTGATGCTGTGATTAATTATTTTCGTGATCAATTTTTTTTTAATTAGCACGGTGTTATTTTATTAAACAGATAAAAAGAAGAAGAAGAAAGAAAAGTCTTTGGCCGTAAGTTACATTTTGGAATTTTATTCATTGCATATTTATTTTATTTATCATTTGCTTTTGCTTTTTCTGGTCCTCTACTTCTCTGACTACTTCTCCATCACTTGCGAAGTTCAGAGCGGATCTCAAGACCCATCTGTTTTCAAAATTCATTGAGGAGCGCTGTTGAACATCGCGGAAATAGCGCTTTATAAGCTAATTGATTGATTGATTTTTTAAATTTAATTTAAAATTTTAAAAATCCTAATGCTCTACTAATAACCAATCTAATCTAATTGATGATTAGTAAAGCATAAGATTTGAGTCTAATGATTATACTAATAATTAGAGTCTAATGATTAGACCAACCTCTAATGTCACTAATCTAATCTAATAGAATGTTATTAGTGTTTGCCTGTTTGATTTTTTTTTATTGGTTTGTTTATTTTATGGGTTTTCTGATTAATCTAGTTGATTATTATTAATAGAAATGGATTGACTGACTGATTGATTGGTTAATTGGTTGATAGATTGATTGAATTGTGTTATATGTGCATAACATTGGCAGTCGACATATGACAGAAAACTATTTAATTGAAAATTTTTTATTGTTGCCATTTATTTTTGATTATTTTATTATTGCATAATATATTCTCCACTGATAAACTTATGTTCTTTTTGATTAAACATCTACAATTTAAAATTGATTAATTAATATGTAAAAGTTATTAAAAACCTAAGGGGTAGCATTCCAAATCAATCATGCACATCACTGTTTTATTTTATCTTTAGGACATCCAACATACAGAATCTTTTATGATTCAGCCATCGGGCAGAACTTCCAAGTTGGAAACTTCCCAATGGCCTCTGCTATTGAAGGTTAAAATGCTATAGCTGAGTATATCATTTAATAATCTGTGATTTATTCATTATAATTTAATTTTTTGTATCATAATCTTTATGATATCTTTTTAAAAATAGAATTTTGAACGTCTGAACGTAAGAACGAATCATTACACGCCAATTCCTGCTGGCTGTTCACCGTTGTTGAGACCCATCGATGAGTACATAAAGTCCGTGTTGTTATCTTGTATTATTTAGGATTTTTTACTATTTTGGATTTTTTTTTCTAATTTTTGAGTTTCATTTTCTTTGGTTATTGTGGTTTTTTGTTGGTTTAGTTTTTATAATTAAATTTTTTAAACAAGATTCAAGTAAATAATAACATCTTTTTAATTTCCATAATCAAGTATTCTAATTAATTGATTGGCTAATTATCTAGTTAGTTAGTTAATTAATTAATTAGTTAATTTTAACTTTTAGGAGTGGGATAATTAACCTAGATAAACCGTCAAATCCTTCCTCCCACGAGGTCGTCGCCTGGATCAAACGAATCCTCAGAGTTGAGAAAACTGGTCACAGTGGCACTCTGGATCCTAAGGTATGTTCTGTTGTATTGTATTTTAATTTTAAAATAATTTAAAACATTTATAATAATTTTTCCAAATACATTAAAAAATAGAAGAATGATTTTAAGTTTTCAACAAATAAATGGTTTAATGTAGGTGTGTGGGAGCTCATGTTTCATTTATTTTTTGTTATGCTGGTGCTTGAGGCAAATGAAAATGATTTGTAGAAATATTTGGCTTTTTTTATTGAAAAAGTTCAAATTCTTTTCGTCTTATATTTGGTTAATTTAGTTTTTTATTTAAATTTACGTTTGGTTAAATTTAAACCATTCTTAATTTTATTCATGGACATCAAATTTTATCCAATCAAATCATTTCATTTATTAAGTAGTCAAACGAACAACCAATCAGGTGACAGGCTGCTTGATAGTCTGCATAGACCGAGCTACGCGATTGGCCAAATCACAGCAAGGGGCGGGCAAAGAGTATGTTGGGATCTTTAGGCTGCACGAAGCTGTCGAGAATGAGAAACAGATTCTAATGGTTTGTTTTTTTTTTAATTTATTTTTTTTAAATCGTAAAACCAATTATTATCAGAGGGACAGATTCTAATGGTTTGGTTTTTTTAAATTTATTTTCATTAAAAAATAGTAAAACCAATTAAGTTAAAATTATATTATTTCTAATTGTAACTGAAAATAATTATAGGCTGTTCAGTCGTTAACTGGAGCTCTGTTTCAAAGACCACCATTGATATCTGCCGTCAAGAGGCAGCTTAGAGTCAGAACTATTTATGACAGCAAGCTTGTTGAATATGATAAAGGGAGAAATATGGGTTGGTATGATTTGATCTGCTTGATTTGGGACTGATTGATTGATTGGTTGGTTATTGAGGACTGATTGATTGATTAGTTTTTTGATTGATTGGTTAGTTGATTGATTGATTGGTTAGTTGATTGATTGATTAGTTGATTGATGGATTGATTGGTTGATTGATTGGATGGTTGCTTGTTAGCTGATTGATAGGGAGTTGGCTGTGTTCTTTATTCTCTTGGTATATTCATAACTTTTTTATTTATCTCTGTTATAATGTTATTATTTATTAAAATTAATAATTATAACTATAATTAGCATAATAATTATTATTGCAGGCATTGTTTGGGTTAGCTGTGAGGCAGGCACCTACATTAGGACGTTGTTTGTCCATCTTGGTTTGCTTCTTGGGGCCGGAGGTCAAATGCAAGAGCTGAGGAGAGTTCGATCGGGAATCATGTCAGAAAATGTTAGTTGGTTGGATGGTGGTCTGGCTTGTTGGTTGGTTTGTTGGGTGGCTGGGTGGTTGGTTGGGTGGCTGGTTAGTTGGTTGGATGGTCTGGTTTGGTTGGTTGGTCGATTAATTTTCCATTTCGTGACCTGCTAGATTTTTATCTATTATTGACTATTTTTTTATTTGGTTCACTACTTTGAATATTAATTCTTCACTACATCATTAATCATTCTATCTCGGACATACTGACACGCACACACATACTGACACACACAAGCTGACACACACACAAGCTGACGCAAAGTAGTGACACAAACTGACACGCACACACACACACACACACAAATCTACACAGGATTCCTTAGTCACGATGCACGACGTACTCGATGCACAATGGGTGTACGACAATCACAGGGACGAGTCCTACCTCCGTCGTGTCATCCGACCACTCGAGTCCCTGCTCATCTCACATAAGAGGATCATCCTGAAAGATTCTGCTGTTGGGAATTTGCTTTTTTGGCTTTTTCACTTTTTTCTAGAGAGAGAGAGAGAGGAGAGAGAAAGAGAGAGAGGGGAATATTTTAGATTGCTGAAAGAGATTTCTTATGGCAAAGAGAGAGAGAAAGATAGAGAGAGAGAATGTTCAATTTTGTTTATTCATCCCAATAATTTACCAAATTACTCATACATCCATTTCAATCAATCACTCATTTCAACCAATCCATCCATCCATCCCAATCAATCCCGTGCATCCAGGTGAATGCAGTCTGCTACGGGGCCAAAATCCTCATGCCAGGAGTGCTGAGATTCGACGACGGTATTGAACTTAACGAGGAGATCGTCGTCATCACCACTAAGGGTGAAGCAGTTGCCATAGGTCAGCTCACTAGACCACAGAAATACATCTTGTTTGTACACCAATACACTTCAATACACGATTTACAATACAATATGGCATCAGCAACTATAGAACAACATTACAATGTTGTTGTTGTATTGTTTTGTATTGTATTGTATGCCTTTTAAATTTTTTCCATTTTGCTGCACTGCGGCTTTTAAGTTTGTTGTATTTGTGTTGTATATACCTTTCAATGTATTGATACTTTATAGGCATGAGCCAAACATACAATTGTATAATACATACATGGTATATATACAAATTCATGCATATACAAATACATACATAAATACATACTTAACAAATATATCTCTAATACTCACAAATACTTACACAGATACCTTCAAATACTCACAACAAATACCTAAACATACTCACAAATACCCAGACAAATACCCAGACAAATACCCATACTAATACTTATTTAAATGCATAACAGCCATCGCCCTGATGACAACAGCTGTCATAGCATCTTGTGATCATGGTTTTGTGGCAAAAATAAAAAGGGTTGTCATGGCCCGAGACGTCTACCCTCGGAAGTGGGGGCTCGGACCCGTTGTTAGTTCATTAATTATTCATTATGTTGATTAATTATTCATTACGTTGGTTAATTATTCATTACGTTGGTTAATTATTCATTATGTTGGTTAATTATTCATTGTTTGTGAGTTATTCGAGATATTTTAGTGATAAATTTTTGGCTGGCTGGATAATTGATTAGTGATAGATTAATTATCTTCTGTAATAATAGTAATTCTTGGTTTCCATTATGTATTGCTAACAGTGTAGTTCTCTCTCTTTCTCGTTTCTTTCTCTCTCTCTTTGTCTCTCTCTCTCTCTCTGTCTTTCTCTCTCTTATATTTTTGTATTTTATTTTTACTACCATCAATATTATTATAAATATTCCTTTTAAAATTGTCCAGGCTGCCAAGAAGAAAGACATGATCAAATCTGGACTTTTGGACAAGCACGGCAAGCCGACGGCTGCAACTCCAAAGAACTGGATACAGGCGTACACTGATTTTAGGTCAACAATTTTACCATCCTTGTCAATTCTTATCCATTTATTCTAATTTCTTCATCATTTATGGTTGAAAATTTATCATTTTAAATTGTTTTATTTGGGTAATTTTATAAGATTTCATAAATTTTAAAAAGTTATTTTTTAAACTAGTGCTGGAGGCTCGGTAGATGCAGCTGCTACCACAGCTGCCACTACTACTGCTGCTACTACTGTTACTACACATAAGGTATGAAACAGCTGTCATTATCATTGTTGTCGTAATTGGCATTACTGCCATCATTGTCTTCATCATTAGATTAAATTGTTTAGTTGTTTGAGACTTATTTTCAAATATTCATTATCAATTTCAACTTAACCATTGCTGTAGAGCTTCATCTTATCATCACCATCACGTCATCATCACTTGTACCACCAGTCTGTAGCTTAACATTTTTTGTTATTATCATAATTTTCTGTTATCATTTGATCAAGTCGATACAATTTCTCTGATGGTTATTTATCATTTCACCATCCTCTTCATCATCTCCACTACTGGCTATTGTCATTTTTTATCATCCAATCATTGCCAGATGCTTTTACTACCAGCCAATCATTTCCATGTACAATTATTATCATCCAATCATCTTCTATTATCGTTTCGTCATCATCTACTATAGCAATTTGTCATCACCTTTATTATCATGACGTCATTTTACTTCTGCAGAGGAAGCGTGTTGCATCGTCATCCTCGTCGTCGAGTAGCAGTGATGAGGAGAAGAAGAAAGAAAAAAAGAAAAAATTAAAAGAACAAAAACAGCAGCAGAAATCAGCTGAAGCAGCAGCTGCAACAGCAAAAGAAGTAAAACCATCGGCTGCTACTGATCCCAAAGCATCTCCGGCTACAACAGCTGATGTCGAAGAAAAGAAGGAAAAGAAGAAGAAGAAAAAAGAGAAATCGTCAAAAGATGGCGAGTTAGCAGCGGGAGAGGGTGGTGTTGGAAAAAATTCGAATCAAGAATTGCAGGTTTTTTAATTGTTTCATCTCGGTTTATTATTCTTGATCGATTGATTGATTAATCGATTGATTGATCGATCGATTGATTGATACTATTCTATATTTTTGTTGTACGCATACGTTGTTTTGCTATTATTTGTCTTATTATTTCGTCTAAGTTAGTCCTCAAGGGCACCAACGACACGTACGAACGCACGTCTTACGTGTCTGTTTTCGCGCGTCTCACACTGGTGTGACTCTCCTTGAGATCGTATCCGGTTAATGCGACAGCAGTGACATGAACCCTAACCATTACACTACCTTATGGCCCAATATTATTGATAATTGATGAATTACTAGGTTTTTTCCACAATTAAATGTTTAAAAATTTTTTTTTAGGAGGCCAGCGCTATCGCTGATGATGATAGTATGAAAGTTAAGAAGAAGAAGAAGAAGAAGATAAAACAAGAAATTAAAGAGGAACAATTGTGAAGAAGATGATGAAGATTATGATGATAGTGCTATTGATAGTTCAGGCTGTGATTAACTAATTAATTAATTAATTAGAATGTAACATTGTACTAATTTAAAATTATGTTTATAATAATAGTTGGACAGCTTCTTAACATTAATAGATAAATTCGCAAATAAACGCACCAGTTAATTATTTATAAAAGAAATGTTATTCCATCGACTGTTCGATGGATTTTTATTGTGCAAAAATAAAATATTAACGTGTTTTTGATGGTGTTGTGGTTTTTAATAAACAGTAAAAATGAGATAAAGAGAGAAAAGGGAAGAAATGCGCCACATAAATTAATTGAATGTTTGATAGATTGATTGGATGAGTGGAGTCAATGAATGACCCCTTATAGTTTCAAACTGCAAAACGAAGGGAAGATCAAATTATTAATTTTAAAGTTATTTATTTAACAATAAATAAATGAAATTATTATAAGTGAATAATAGATAACATACTAAATCGAATTTAATTAATCGTAATAACAATTGGTAATTTTAAAATTTGAATTATGTTGAAAAATTGAAATGAAAAAACTGGCGACAAGGAACACAGTGAATCGTGTAACATCACCTAGGTCAGCCAACAGACTAACATACACACATACACACACATACATACATATATATATAAATGATTTTGTATATATATATATATTGTATAGTAATAATTGCTCATATATATCATAAAAAGCACAATAATACTAAAAACGTTTAATACATGTAAACAAACAAACAGACAGACACACAAATTTATTTATCACAGAAAAATTAACGCATGTGTGTAATGTAATAAAGAAACGAAAACAAATAGCTACCATTGGAGAGAAATATTTTTTCACATTATAATAAAGACAAAAATGTATGTATATGTGTATATGTGTGTGTGTGTGTTTGTGTGTGTAGACAGCACCAATTACAGACTTAAATTCGTATCATCCAATCAGAAGGTGGGATTCAAATGACGTAATCAACGAAATTAATAAAAATCATTTTGCGATGACTAATGTGTGTGTGTGTGTACATGTGTGTGTGTGTTTGTAGGTAATGCGGTATTTTATAGGTACGTAATAAAATAGAAAGCATGTGTGCTAGTAGGCATGTTTGCAATCATTCAAATGGCTGATTGAGATAAAAAAAAGACGCTTAAACGAGTCAACAAATTAATTAAGTAAGGATTTTAATGTTTTTTAGCAGCGTAAAATCCAATTAAAACAAATAATCACATCACATTTAATGAAAAAATTATTCTATTCTTATATTTAATTAATAATAATAATAATAATTATTATTATTATTAATCATGTTTATTACAATTAAATGTACAAATTTAATTATATAAAAACAAATTTTCATGATTGAATACCGACTTATTTAGTTAATCTAGCGCAATCAATAAAACACAAACCATAACAAACTGATAACACACACGTACACACGCACACAAACAGATATATATATATATACACACATACACATACATATATATACATACATATATGTATATATATATAGCTACATTAATTGGAGAAATATTTTAAGCAGAGTGATAAAAAGAAAGTTTAACGAGAATTTTCTCAACACAACGAAAACAAAAAACTAATAGCAGAAAGCAGTTACACACACACACACAAACACACATACACACTCACACACAGACACACACACATACATATATATATAGAATAATATTGTATAGCAATGGCTGGCGTTGGAAGTAACGATGAATAATACAAAAGCTAATATCATAATTTTTCATTCTGTAATACTATTATTATTGATAAATAAATTTTTCTTCGTTAAAACATTAGCACAGCTCTATGTTGTTCTTTCTTGGCCAAACTCATTAATGTTCACACAAGTCATTGCTAATGAGGCTCTTGATGGAGAAGTTTTAGTAGTATTATTAGTGTTGGCAGTAGTAGTGAAGTAAACAGTTGTTGTATGGTAGAAGCAGTAGTAGCAACAAAAGTAGTAGCAATAGTATTACTAACAACAGCACAGCAGTAAGAGTAGTTGCAACGCCAGCAGTTGTAGTACTAGTAAAACTGGTGCTGGTAGCAGCAGTAGTAATAGAAGTTGCGTCGGCGCTTTTGAAGTTGGTGTGGCATACAAATTGACTAAATGATTACTTAATAACATAATTTTGTTGTTCATGTAGTTGTAGTAGTTGTTGTTGTAGTAGTAGTAGTGGTAGGTGTGGTCAAAGATGTCGCAAATAAATTCGCTAATTTTAATCTGGAGGTCGTGATATTTTTACGATCGTCAGAATTTGCTAAATGGTTCATGTTGTTGTTGTTGCTGCTGCTGCTGTTGTTGTTTTGGCTGCTTAGACCAGTGCAAGAACCATTTTCAATCATGGAGAAATGTTTCAGTTTAATGTCTACCGCATCGGGCACCTTACATTCAGCAACTATGCTGTCCAGACAGTTGTTCGCATCATTTGCGGGCCGGTTGGGTTTGCTCGTTGTGGTTCTTCTCAAATCTTTTGTAGAAGAAATTTTTTCAATAATGGTGCATCTGTTTAGCGCTTCTATACTAGCAACTTTGAAATTTACAGTTGGTAGTGTCTTTAAATGTAGAACTGGTATCGGCGTCATGACGCTGCTGCTGCTGCTACTGGTCGTTGAGATGTTGTTACTTTCAAATTTTAGCCAATTAGAAGTGATGCCGGCACTGATTGGCCATTCGGGTAGTCTATATTGATTTCTGATTGGCCGAGCTGACTGGGTAGTACTGGTTTGAGAACCATTGGCAGAGCTTGAAATGTGCTGAATTGGAATTACTTTAGCCTGATTCTGATTGGTCGTTCGTCTTTTCTGGGACTGGCCATCGTCCAATGAGAACAAAGATCGCGGTGACGTCAGCCTAAAGACCGGGTCGTGGAAAACTTCATACGTGTTTGGTGACGACATTGAAGTTAGAGCTTGAGGTGACGACGACGTTGAATGTTGTTGAGGATGTTGTTCGTGTGTGGAGTGTTCATTGAATACACACACTGTCGTTGCACGGCGTTTGTTTCGATCTGCTTGATGGTTGTTGCTGATGCTGTGGCTGATGTTGTGGCTGATGTTGTTGTTGTGGTTTGCTAATGATAGTGGGCAGTTAGTGGACGATGTTACTGACGACGCTAAAGATGATGAAGACGGCCTCGTTGATGTTGTCGGCGAAATGGACATGAAGTATTTAACAGAGTAGCCACGATCGGTGGAGAATGTTGTCGGAAAGTAAGTTGCCTTCGTAATCGTCGTCGTCTTTGGCGCTGTTGCAGATGTTGTGGTTGCTGCTGCAGCTACTGGCGACTTTGTTGTTGAGATTGTTGATGCTACTGTCGTTAATTGAACAGGAGTTTGTACCGCGGTCGTGAAAGTAGTTGTTGTAGTGTTGGTTGCTGACAATGACGTTGAATTCAATTCGTTCGAACTTTGAGGCCCCAGTGAAACTAATATATCATTTAAATCATCTAAAATGGCTTGCAGATTTTGTTTCGGTTGCTGTCGGTGTAGTTGCTGCTGCAGCTGCGATTCATTTAGTAAAAGTTGATCGGATAGATGAGGCTGTGAAATGGCAGAAGTTGAAGAAGAGGAGGACGAAGACGATGCCGATAAATCATCTTTCTTAAGAACACCCAAGCCAGGTGACGACTTGTCTGCAACTTTATCTCCATTTTCTTCAGTCGACGCGATTTTCGATCGTTCTGGAATCTTCCAAACTTTCGAGGAAACCATAGAACTCCCAGGAGATAAAGTTTCCGAGTTGGTGAAAGACGTTCTAGAACTTCTGTTATCGCTCACAGTATTTCCGCTTTCGCTCGTGCCATCCCTAATCGTTCCATCGCCAGTTTCGCTTTCGCTCTCCAGGTCTACCATGCGGGAAAACCGATTGATCATTGCTTGAGGGACAACTTCTGGGCCTCCGTCAGCCGGGAGTCGAATTTTGTCGCGAAATTTTACCAGATGTTCTTTGTTCTCGCCGCCATCATTTGGATCGTTTTGAATAGTGTTGTTACCGCTTTCGGAGAATTTCGTTTCATTTTCGAAATCGAAAATAATTTGTTGGACGGTGGGTGGCTCGAAACTTCCCGGCTCTTTTGTCGGTCTTTCAAGAAGTTCACTCTCGGGGGTGGTGGGCGGTAGGTGGAGCTTCAATCGCCGCAAGTCGTCAATGGTGTTCTTGAGGGAGGCCACGGCTACGTCATCGTCGGCGGCGAACGACCTGCAGAGGTCGTCGTTGAAGAACTGCATCAACTCGTCCATGTTCATCTTCACGATCTGACCTTTGACATCGGAAAGTAAAAATGACGTAAAATAAACAACGGCACCAACTAAAACAACAACAACAACAACAGCAGCAGCAACAACAACAACAACATCAACAACAACGACAACAACGACAAACTTCTATGTAATTTGATAACGACGATACACATGGCGATAAGAACGGATTCGCCTTCTAGCACAAAAATATCCCAGAATCTCAAGGTAAGTGAGAACGGTATCTAGATGATGATGATGTCGACGACGATGATGATGATGATCAGATGATGATGATGATGATGATGATCAGATGATGATGATGATGATGATGATCAGATGATGATGATGATGATGATGATCAGATGATGATGATGATGATGATCAGATGATGATGATGATGATGATGATCAGATGATGAATATTACGATACGATAATTATTTGCCATCATCATCATCATCGTATCATCCTCGTCGTCATCATCATTCAGTCACCCTGTCCAGAAAGCACTGCATCAGCCACTTCAATGTATAAAGAGAAGGGAACATCTCATGTTTATCCTATGATGATGGTGACGATCATTGTGATGATGATGGTAATGATGATGATGATGATGATTGCGGTAATGATGATTATGATTGCGTTGTGATGATAGTGATTGTGATGATGATGATGAATGTAAACTTAGCGTTACGAAAATTGTAACAGAAGCTACGCGTAGGTAACAACAATGGCACAGAGCAGCAGACCAACCAAATGCTTCTTGACTTTTGGCATAAGTTTTTTTAACACGAGATTGTAATGGTCTTGGTATCGTAACAATTTCGGAAAGCCCGGAATGAAAAAACCTTGAATGATTAATTGATTGAATGATTGATTGAATGAATGAATGATTGATTGAATGAATGATTGACTAAATGATTGATTGACTGAATGATTGGCTGATTGATTGGTTGTTTTAATAATTGATTAATTGAATGGTTGATTGATTGATTGATTGATTGATTGATTGATTGATTGATTGATTGATGAAAGAATAAATTGATAAATGAATAAACTAAAATGTGAATTAATTCATGCATGTGTTAAATAAGAAATGAATTATAAAGAAGAACACATGCATACGAACCATGCATTTTATAGCGTGAACCATTTATAAGGGATGCTAATGCCCAAAATGCATCCTGATGAATGGACGAATGAATGGATGAATGAACGAATGAATAAATAAATAGACGAATAAATGACTAAAAAAATGAACAAAAAGCGAAAAAAGAACAAACAAATAAATAAAAACAAATGAATAATGGATTGATAAATAAACAAAATGAATGAAAAAATAGGTGACTGACTGAATGAATGAATGCATGAATGAACGAACGAACGAATGAATGAAAAAATAAACAAATAAACGACTGAATGAAAGAATAAACGAACGAACGAATGAATGAATGAACAAACTTCCTCATTGAGAAACATAAGCACCAGAGCAGCAATCTGGCTCATGCCCTGACAATAACCAACGTCCGAATTGTACATGGCATACGCCACAAGTATGTTGAATAGTGCTTGTTGTCTGTGTGTGTGTGTGTGTGTGTATGTATGTTTGTATGTATGTATGTGTGTGTGTGTGTATGTGTGTGTGTGTGTATGTGTGTGTGTCGGGATGCGTGTGTGTCTTGTATACATCTTTTCTACACTGTTTCCTTTTGTCAATCATTAATTTATTTATCACTCTTTTACTTTTTCGTTGTTTTACTCTTCCATTCACTCCTTCATTCATTCTTTCAATCCATCCTTTATTCATTCGTTGATTGATTGACTGACGGACTGATTCATCCATTCATTCCTTCACTCCATCCACTAACTTGACGTCGTATCTCCTACGGAACATGATGTGGTTGCGGAATGTCCTGTTGACGTCTAGATCAATCTGTCGCACGTCTAGACACCACTGTCTGCCCGCCATCTTCATTTTCTGATGATGACGATGACGACGACAACGATGATGACAATAAACGATGATGATGCTGGCGATGATGATGACGATGATGTGGTTGGTCACGATCATGTTATGAAAATGATAACTTTTGTGTTGCATCCTAGCTTCTATACTGGTAATAATAATCATAATAACAATGATTACAACACACAAACACACACACACAAACACACACACACACAAGCACGCACACAAACCTCATACACGCCGGGATTATCCGTCACCAATTTTTGGGTCCCCAAAATTTTCGACCACACGATCCCGCGAACAGGTAGTGGCAGACCTTTGTAAACCCGCCTGTATAGCTGATGATGATGATGATGATGATAATAATAATAATAATAAATAACAATAATAATAATAACCTTCTCGCTTGGATAATACACGGACCAGTTTTCGCACATTTTCAGCCATTTCTTAGTTCTGCCCAACATGGCTAATTTAGACTGATGATGATGATGACGATGATGATGGCTTTAGTAATCAGACAGAGAAGATGACAGGCAAATAAAATACACACACACACACACCCACACACGCGCGCACACACACATTTAGGTTTATGTTATGCAGTACACATACAGGGAATAAAAATTATACTAGACTTCGCAAATGTTCTCTCATCCATTCACCTATTCATTCATTCATTTACTCATTCCTTCATTCATAAACTTATTTATGCGTGTATTATTTCATTCATTCATTCACTCATTCATTCATCCATTCATATTAATTTACACATTCTTTCATTCAGTCATTTCATGCAGGCATATATCTGATCAAATTTATCTATTTCTTCATTCGTTTCCTATCTACTCATTCATCTAATCATTCATTCGTTCACTCATTAGTTAATTCATTCATACATACATTCATTCAATCATTCATTCATTCATTCATTCATACATACATTCACTCACTCACTCACTCACTCACTCACTCACTCATTCGTTCATTCTTCCATTAAATCATTCAGTCAAGAAATGACGAAATTATCATCAACATACTCTAACATCAACATTTAAATTAATTAGTAGCAGCAGTAGTAGCAGCAGTAGTGGCAGTAGTAGTAATAATAGTAATAAGAGTAGCAGTAGTAACAGAAGCAGCCACAACAGCAGCAGTAGTAGTAGCAGAATA
>NW_008704981.1:31123-34880 GCF_000326865.2 Helobdella robusta | reverse complement strand
ATTAATCGATAAATTAATTAAGCCGAATAATGAATCAATTTCGGCAATTAATTGACGAATTAAGCCGAATGGTGAATAGATTTCGGCATTTTAACGATTAAGCGATAGTTAGCAATTAGTATTATACTGTACGATAGGGATTGAACCTACCGCAGCTGGTCACCCACAACAATCAACGATAATCTAGGTAAATGAATTCGGGTTCGATTTTGATTATTAATAAATTTGACGGCCTCAAATATTTTCGCTCCGGGCTTAAATACTTTATAACAACACCACAATGAATTATCCACTATAAATTTTACCCCACGATCAATTCCCCCACGATTAATTACCCCACGATGAATTTTTCGTAAATCGACAAGTAGTGATAAATATTATTCATAATATGTTAATGAGTTGATAGGTGATGCTAATTAATAGGCATATTATGTTAATGAGCTGATATTGCCATCATCCACATTAATCAAGATCACCATCATCGTCATCATCATCATCCTTACCATCATCATCATCACCATCACCGCTATCACCATCAGTATCATCATCATCGTTAATATTATTATGCAAATAATAAAATTTATTTGCACTTGAATGAACTAAGACTAACGATGAAAATTAATTATAGGTCAGGTGGGTATAATAATATTATGTCATAATAAAATCTACCCACACACACACACACACACACATACAAAGAAGCACACACACACACACACCCAAACACATACACAAATATATATACACGTATGCACCTTATTTGACAATTATATAAAGCATGTATGAATACTTATGAGGCTTAATTATATTTAAGAATATGCAAAGACACATTAATTGTTTCATAAACTCCCAGAAATATAGAGAAAAAATGAGAGGAGAGAGAGTGAGAGCGAGAGAGAGAGGAATGAAAAGAGTGAAAGAAAAGAAAGGAAGAGAAAGAAGAGAGAGAAGAATGTGGAAGTGAAAGAGTAATTATTTATGCTAGCTATTAACACCGCCAGCATTTTTACAAACAACATCAATAATAATAAACGTCAGAAGGAATAAATGAATGAATGAGTGAATTATTAAATGAATGAATAAATGTATGAACCATATAATGAATGGCGAACTAGATGAATGAGTGTATATGGATCATAAACTTCATCCAGATAAAATTGTCATGATATTAAAAGAAAAAAATTTATAATTGTTAAAAGAATGTGCATGTATTAGGCATCTGCATCTCGTCTCGTAATAATTTTGAAACGATTCGATTGGATTTGGTCTCGAATAAGAAATAACGATACCATAACGATATATCATGATTTCGATTCGAATTTTCAAAATTTGGCCGGTCAAAAAATTAAAGATGGACTCGAAATTGAAACATCAGAAATCTAAAACTGAAAATGTGCTTATTTCAATTGAAGATAATATAAAATCACTGAATCGGTAACGTTATTCTGATGTGCCAAGCTTGTTGTACCCTTTTAAATCTATAGTTCAATTGAGTAATAAACAGATAGCACAAGGCCATGAGATTTTTTTTTGTACAAAATCTCGTTTGAATAACGAGACGAAAAATAGTTCAAACCGCTATGAAATGTCGATTGATAACGATAATCTATTGATTCAAGACACACAGATGTTTATATGTATGTATGTATGTATGTATGTATGTATGTATGTATGTATGTATGTATGTATGTGTACGCGTATGCTGTATGTGTATGTATACATATGTGTTTGTATACATATGTGTTTGTATACATGTGTGTTTGTATACATGTGTGTTTGTATACATGTGTGTTTGTATACATGTGTGTTTGTATACATGTGTGTTTGTATACATGTGTTTGTATACATATGTGTTTTTTTTCGATTTATTATCAACATCTGCTACATTTTTACTGATAAAGACAAAACTCTTATTATAGTAACAAGAAGGTTGAATTTAATAAAAAAAATACAACGTATTTACTATATAAAAAGCGTGTGTGCGTGTGTGTGTTCTGTGTGCGTGTGGTGCGTGTGTGCGCGTGTGAGTGTGTAACTAGTCAATGAAATGAAACATCACCATAAAAATAATAAGGTAATTTATAACCAATGCCTGCAATATATGGCAAATAAATTAGCTAATAATTGCTGTGATAGTAAGAAAGAGAGAGAGAGAGAGAGAGAAAGATAGCAATCATTTAATGTTAGCAATTATAAAGGATGGTAATCTGTTACTATTACAATTGGAAACATTATATCATCTGATAATATTATAAACATGAGTTAAACTTCATCACTGCTACCTGATAAATTATAGAGGAATAATTTGCTTTGGTGGGTTTTATCAAAGTTATAGATGTGAATCTTAGATAAATCTGCAAATATAGACAACTTTTCTCTTCATAATTTACAATATTTAAAAAAAATAATAATTAGTAATAATAATAATAACAACAACAACAACAACAACAACAATAATAATAATAATAATAATGTCTTACCTTGTCATATTTGCTAATTATTTCAGATCTCTCAATAGCACCCTGTGCCAACAATCTCTTCTGCTCGAATGATAAAGTTGTATCTGGAAAATGAAAAAATAGAAAATAAATTAAATTGAAATGTCAGTTTATTAATTGAAAATGTTATTTAATTAGTACTGATTACACTTGTATGCATGCTTCATTGACACACACACACACACGCACACATACACGCACACACACGCATACACACACTCACACACATGGTTTTTGAGAAGAATTATGAAAATTAGTTGGACCTCTTATACTTCAAATGAGGATTTATTAAAACAGCCTGGTTAACAAAAGAGGAAATTACTACGGATAATCCAACAGGGGCAGTTAAAGTATTTGGGTCACATGGAAAATGTAACAACTACTGGAAAGATTTGTTGTTGAATATCACCACATTTCAACTACTACAAAGTGTTAAAGATTGGGTTTTGTGGAAGTCGATGGTCACCAATGCCCTTAAAGGATAAAGCACGAGAAAGAAAGAAAGAAGTCTAGTCAAGTCTGTGTAATTTGTAATAAGTAAAATATAATAAGTAAGCTAAAACTAACTAACTAAAGAATGCGTCCAATTACATACAAACACAAAAAGAATACTGTCAAGCAGTCAATGTTCAAAGAAAGCTATGCTTTTTAAAATATAATTAAAATTTAAAATTAATATTAAATTAGCATTAGATTAACGATTAATTAACTGATTAACAAATTAACTAATTATTAATTAACAATAGACTTGAATAAAAAAATTAATCTTAAGACAATTTTACATATCAGATCATGAATTCTCAATTTCAAAGTTCAAAACTATTCAACGAAAAAAAAATAAAAAATCTCACCCATCATTAATTACTTTAATTTTAAATAAAAATTTATATTTATTTTTAAAATTTTAAAAAATGAAAATATCAGACAGAAAATAAACAACAAAAGGAATGAATGAAACTGGCGAAACAAATTATGAAATTAATTCAAACTGTTAATAAATAATCGAAAAAATTTATTTACAATTAATATTAAATAAATTTAATTATTAAATAAAATATTAGCAAACTATTTCTGAAAGACATCTTGTTTACATTTAAACATCTCAGGGAATTCCATTTAAAAATGTATGAAAAGTATCAGAAATTAATATATATATATATATATATATATATATATATATATATATATATATATATATATATATATATTTACAATATTCTATAAATTCTACCGAATGTTTGGCGAATTTATAGAATATT
>NW_008704981.1:19792-31073 GCF_000326865.2 Helobdella robusta | reverse complement strand
CCAATTTCACAATAAATATGAATGTCAAAAACTACGCTGTGTTGAGTCCATAATATATATATATATATATATATATATATATATATATATATATATATATTATACTATATATATATATATATTTATTTATTTATTATATATTTATAATGCATGTATATAAACATGTGTAAATCTTCATAAATAGATTTCAATCATGTTGACAACCTAATTGGCAACCAATATAATATAAAATAATCATTTAAATACATATTTAATGTACTACAGTTTTTATTTAAGTTTTAAAGTGAATATTATTTAAATATAAAAATTGCAGTTTAATGATAAAAAGGGGCTATTTAACATGCTAACCTGAACTTGTCTTAATTTACTGTTAGGCGCTGTTGATTATACTTTATTAAAGTTGAGTTCACATTTAAACGGAAATGTAAGAAAAGACCGCGGCGCTAAGGAACACAAAAACTTTGTTTCTAAATCTCAAAATACGATTATTAGGAAAATGGCCGACAAAGATCCGGTATTTTGCTTTTTTTCAATAAATTTTAATGATTTGCGTACGGTCAAATATTTTTAATTCATTCAAATTTCGAATCAAACTTCCAGCACCGTCTGTTTATGTGTGTGTGTATTTGTGTTTTGTGTGGATCAAATTTCATTTTCCTTATTTAATTGCTTAATTTAATTGACTTGAATTAATTAAAATGATGCTATGTTTTTTCAAATTCAATTATCCTTCAAGAGATACATCACAAAAACTCATCCCAACCAGACAAACATGTTTATGTATTATATATAATATATTAAATTTATATATATTATATTTAGTAAGTAAATTAATAAAATAATCATTAATTATTAATAAATTAAAAAATTAATGAACTGAATCTTAAAAATAATTTTTTTAAAATTAAAGCTTTTGACGATGCGGTAGAGGAGCGAATTATAAATGAAGAGTACAAAATATGGAAGAAGAACACTCCCTTCCTGTATGACCTCGTCATGACCCACGCCCTTGAGTGGCCTAGCCTGACGGCCCAGTGGCTTCCTGATGTTGCCAGGTACTTAAATTTAAATCAATGTTATAAGTGAATCTAAATTATTGTTATTAATTTTAAATTTATTTGGAATATTTATCTTTTGAGAAGTATTTTTAAATTAGTTTGGCTGGTTGTTTGGTTGGTTGGTTGGTTGGTTGATTATAATTGAAAGTCATTATTGATGTTTGATTAGGCATAATTCATTTGCTCCTTGATTGTAGCTAGGTGTTAAAAGTTAATTTAATTATTAAGAAGACTATCATTTATTTATATTTTACAGATTAAAATAGTTAATTATTTATTGTTAATATTTTTCATATTTAGTGAAAAACTAAAATTTTTTTGTTTCTGATAGACCAGAAGGTAAGGATTATTCACTTCATAGGTTGATCCTTGGCACCCATACGTAAGTTTACTTTTAATCTTAATTTTTTTTCATATCTTTGTAAATTCACTTTTTATTTCATATCCTTGTAAGTTTTTTTTTACATTTATTGCCACTGCTGAGAATTTACCGAATGAGAATGAATGAATGAATGGATGATGAATGGATTAATAAACATGTGAATGAATGAATGAATAATGAATGGGTTAATAAACATGTGAATGAATGAATGAAAAATTGAATGAATAAATGAATGAATAAAAACAGATCAGATGAGCAAAACCATCTCTTGATAGCCAGTGTGCAGATTCCCAATGACAACGCTCAATTTGACGTCAGCCATCATGAAACCGAGAAAGGAGGTGATGATAATGATGATGACGACGATTGGTGGTAGTGGTGGTGATGGTATGAGATGCCGTTGCGGCTGCTGATGATGATGATTGCTGGTGGTGGTGATAATGATCTATCAACTCATCCATCAATCATTCCACTAACCAGAGTTTGGAGGTTTTGGATCAGTGACCGGCAAGATAGAGATCGACATCAAAATAAACCATGAGGGTGAAGTAAACAGGGCTCGCTACATGCCCCAGAACCCCTGCATCATTGCCACAAAGACCCCATCCAGCGACGTGCTCGTCTTTGATTACACTAAACATCCGTCTAAACCTGGTTGGTTGATTGGCTGGTTGGTTGGTTGGTACGTTTGTTGGTTGATTGATTGAATCATTAGTTCATTCATTTGTTTATTCATTCATTCATTCATTCATTCATTCATTCATTTACAGATCCAAGCGGTGAATGCCATCCAGATTTAAGGCTGAAAGGACACCAGAAGGAAGGGTAACAAACATTTTACGCTATCTCATTAATATTAATAAGTTGCACCTCATTAACATATGCCTTTTGTCTAGTTTTTTTTATACTATTTCATTAATATTCATGAATTCATGCACTGTCTCATTAATATTCACAATTAGTTATGGCTTGTCATGGAATCCTAATACGAATGGATACCTCCTCAGTGCTTCAGATGATCATGTATGCAAATTATTCACGTTAACTTCATTATTAATTAATTAAAATTGTGTATGTTATTCTTTTTTAACTTATCATTCAATCATACAATCAAGGAATCAATTAGTTAGCAAGTTTACCTGTCAATCTACACTCATTCAGCCATTCCAACTCTGTCAATCAGTCAACCATTCATTAAATCCATCATTAATTAATCAATCATTTACGCTGCTAATTAATTATTCAGTCAATCAATCAACCAATCAATCAATCGACTCAACAAATCAACCAACCGACCAATCAATCACAACCAACCGACCAATCAGACAATTTGCTTATGGGATATAAACTCCACCCCTCGAGAAGGTAGGGTTGTCAATGCCTTGAGCATCTTCATGGGTCATACATCAGTTGTGGAGGTGGTTAACTGGATTTTTTTCATTCATTCATTTTTCATTCATCTGTTCATCCATTTTTAATTTTTATTCATCCATTCTTCCGTTCGTTCATTTTAGCTATCTGTCTATCTATCCATCCATTCGACCATCCATCTTTTCAATCAATCATCCTTTCATTTTAATTTCTTTTTTAATTCATTACTCTATCATTCATTCATTTGTTCACTCATTCATTCACTCATTCATTCGTTCATTCATTCACTCATTCGTTCATTCATTCATTCATTTACTCACTCATTAGGATGTGTCCTGGCACTTACTGCACGAGTCTATATTTGGATCTGTATCTGACGACCAGAAGCTGATGATGTGAGTCGAAGTGATGTTGGATGGTGATGATGGTTATGCTCCTGACGACGGCTTCAGTAATAGTAATGATCATATGAGTAGAGATGATGATGATGATGATGATGGTGATGATGACGGTGATGAGGGTAAAGGCTGATACTGACCACAATGATTCTAAAAAGGATGATGAATGTGCGTGTGTTTTAATGTGTGAACCTCTGATAAAACCAACACCATCATCATCATCGTCGTCGTCGCCATTATCACTATCATCATCGCCACCATCATCATTGTCACCATCATCATCAGTTGGGATACACGTAGCAACAACACAAACAAGCCGAGCCACATTGTGGACGCCCACACTGCTGAAATCAACTGCCTCTCATTCAATCCCTACTCTGAATTCATCCTGGCCACTGGATCTGCTGATAAGGTGAGTGAAGTGGAGTGAAGATGGTGATGGGGCGATAATGGTTATTATCCCGATGTTGATGGTGACCATTTCGATGGCTGTGATGATGGCGAATTTACTGTTCACCATTAAATTTTTATTCTGAATTTATTCTCATCAACGAACCATGTGAGATGATCAGTGAGATAGTTGATAATGATAATGATGATGACTTTGGCGATGACGATTATATCACTTAGTCAATCAATCTGTCAATCAATCTGTCAATCAATCTGTCAATCAATCTGTCAATCATCAAGTCATGCTTCTCCCCCTAAACAGACCGTTGCATTGTGGGACTTGAGGAATTTGAAATTGAAGCTTCACTCGTTCGAATCGCACAAGGATGAAATCTTCCAGGTGACGATGATGTTGACGATGATTGTGATGATGGTTGTGGTTATGATGATAACACCCGTTGTGGTGAAATTATCTCATTGATATTCATAAGGTACAATTGCCTCGTTAATATTCATAAGGTACAATTGCCTCATTATTATTCATAAGGTACAATGGTCTCCACACAATGAAACAATTCTGGCGTCCAGTGGCACCGACAGGAGACTTCACGTTTGGGATCTCAGGTAAAAATATTAAGTATATTTAATAATAATTTTATTAATAATTATTAATAATTATTAATATAATAAATATTATTAATTATTTCAATATTTTTGTAATTAACAAATGCCTCTTAATTTATTAATTAACAGCAAGATAGGAGAGGACCAATCGGCTGAAGATGCAGAAGACGGTCCACCAGAATTATTGGTAGGCTATTTATAGCTAAGCTACTTACATTATCATAATTTATTTATCGATATGAGCTAATTATTATAATTATGGTATTATTACACCGACGCCCTTGCAGTTCATTCATGGTGGCCACACGGCAAAGATATCAGATTTCTCGTGGAACCACAATGAACCCTGGGTCATTTGTTCCGTGTCTGAAGATAACATCATGCAAGTCTGGCAGATGGTGGGTAGTGGGTGAATCCAGAGGGTGGAAATTGGAGGGGGATTAAGGGGGAAAACTTTTGATATTGGGTTTTTTTTTGATGGGTGTACAGAGTTGTGAAATAAGTTGGAAGTGAATTTTGGGGTTAAAATTGTCATCTACGCTATAACCATTTTAACATCGTTATCAGCATCATCGTTGTTAATCATTATCATCATCTCTCAACCGTCATCATCATCTCTCAACCATCATCATCATCTCTCAACCATCATTATCTCTCAACCATCATCATCACTTTATCACCATCATCGTCATCATCATCACCATCAGGCCGAAAACATCTACAATGATGAGGACAATGACGCTGCTGCCGCTGACACAGAAGCTGTCTGAGGAGGACCACGATGGTAGTAATGATTAAAGACGAAGATGATGATGATTAATAACGATGATGATGATGATTACTGACGACGACGATGATGATGATTAATGATGATGATTAATGATGATGATTAATGATGATGACGATGATGATGATGATTAATGACGATGCAAGAGGTTGATGATGATGAGCCTGTTAATGGTGTTTATTACGATGAATGTCTGACAATGATGATGATGATGATGATGATAAGGAGGATGGGATGAGATGATTTCAATTGTGACGATAATGATGAAGATGATGATGAAGATGATGTTTCCAAACTTTTTCAAATAAAATTCGTTTTTTTTTGTGGAAAAATGGTAGAACATAAAAAAATTATTCTCACGTTGTACATATATATATATATATATATATATATATATATATATATATATATATATATAATATAAATACCAAAGTAATTTTTACTTGTTTAACTTTTACTAAAATACTAATTTATTATCCAAAATCGAAGTTATTCTCAATCCTACCATTATAGTAGGTTATAGTAGCGAATAAGTTGTAGGTGTCTATGACTCTCTTAATGTAATCGCGAATGTTATTGCTTTACCTTGTATTTGTTAAAATGAACTTATTTATATTAAATATAAGTATAGTATTAGTAATGTAAAATACTTTTGTCACTTGTAATAAAATTACAACAGTTTCTAGTTAATCGTCGCGGGGATTTTCTAAATCGGATCTAATTATAAAGAGAAAAGGAGGTGAAGTGTGGCGTCGAACCCGGGTTAATGGAGTTAAGATACAAGTTTAAGAGATTGTTTTCATGATAACTACGTTTTTTATGGTAATATGTTGATGTGTTATATATATATATATATATATATATATATATATATATATATATATATATATATATATATATATATATATATATTTAGGATTCAGACTCAGATGTACAGCTATTTAGGAAAGTCACAGTGTATGTGTGTGTGTACGTTCATAACTAAGTGTGTGTGTGTGTCTGTATAGGTGTCTGTGTGTGTCTGTGCGTTTAAGTGTACGTTAAGTGTACTAAGAAAGCTGCTCGTTAAACAAAAATCTAATTACAATACGATCAACATCTTAAATTTCATATATGCTAGATATTGTTAGGAAATGTGCACAGACACACACACACACACATATATATATATATATGAATAAGCCTAATAGTAAAATCGTCTTGCACGTTCGATTTACCTAATCATTTATACACGATTCTATATCTATAAAAAAATTATTTGGAAATAAAAAAAAAAGAAGTATATACACAAATACATGTATATATATATAATATATATAATGTTCACACATACATATAGATACACAGTATTGTAATATATATATATATATATATATATATATAATTTTGAACTTATTACATAAGATAGAAAGAAATATGTCTGCAGTAAAACGTCTTTTGGCACTACGATTATTATTATTATTATTATTGTTATTGCTACTACTACTAATATCATTATCTTTATTAGTATCAGCAGCTGTAGTAGTAGCAGCGACAGCAGCAGTAGTAATAGTAATAGTAGCAACAGTAGTAGTGGTTGTATTAGAAGCAGTGATGATAAAACCAATTTAGAGAACAGCAGAGCTGCAAGTTATTATTATTTGTGGTACTGGCCACAGTAGTAGTAGTAACTGCCGTTATCACAAAGGCAAAAGTAAAGATCCATATTTGTCTGGTGGGGGTGTTAATTTGCTTGTGAAGGCCCTCTAAATCTCTTTAATTTTAATAGCAAGTAGCTTATAAAGAAAAGTTGGCAAACATTTTTTTCTGGCTTAATGGGCGAATTTACGTTAAAGTCACATTTTCGCCTTTCGGAAGACCAAAAGAACCAAGAACCCCGAAAACCTACCTTGTCTTCAATTCGGTCGTGGTAGTAGTAGTAGTGGTAGTAGCAGTAGTAGTAGCAGTGGTAGTAGAGGTAGCAGTGGTAGTAGAAGTAGCAGTAGTAGTAGTAGTAGTACTGGCAGTAGCTGCAGTAGTAGTAGTGGTGGTGGTGGTAGTAACAAAATTTGGAGTAGTAGTAGTATTGGTAGTAGCAATAGCAGCTACAGAAGTATATAGTATTGGAAGTATTGGTTGCAGGCAGTAATAATAGTACTTCATAAGATTTACTACAAGCAATTATAATTATAATTGTTATATGTTATGATATATAATTTATATTAATTTATTATAATTGTTATAATATATAATTTATATTAATGCGTCTAATTATATTAATGAAGACATACCATCAATAATATTAATAAAAATAAACTGTTTGTTACATATATATGCCTGAAAAATATAATATATATATATATAATATCATATATATATATATATATATAATATCATATATATATAATATCATGTCGTAATGGATCACTGTTACTAATTACAATTGAAGATATATATATATATACTACATAAGAAAAGTATTGAAAATTAAATTGGTTTTGGGTATTTTCGAAGATCATCACAAATACCTTATCATTCATTCATATCTATGTATTTACATTGCCAGTATGTATGTGTATGTATCTATTTATAAATGTAAATGTATGATTGTGTGTTTGTTTGTGTGTGTTTGTTTGTGTGTTTGTTTGTGTGTATGTGTGTGTGCGCGCGCGCGCATTTTTATACATATATGAATATATATTTTTACAAGTTTTTACTGTATACGTGTGCATGTACATATGACAAAACCACACATAAATACACATTAATACACATAGAAGTATGTGTGTGTGTCTCCAATATAGTGTCACTTGGTTATAATGAACGAACAAACGAACGAGTGAATGAATGAACGAATGAGTTAAAGAATGAATGAATATATTATTGGATGAATGAATGAATGAATCATTCAATCAAAATTCATATCTTTTGAAAAGAGAAGAAACATCCAACTACGAAACAAACACGTACTTTTCAAAAATTTGTGAAATTTTTCCAAAATTTTTTTACATTACACGTATATATGCGTGTATATATTTATATGTGTGTGTGTGTGTGTGTGCGTGTGTGCGCGTGCGATTTCATGTTATGTTTGTTTATTTGAAATTCTCACGATTTGTATTCTTAGTTCAAGTCGGATAACAATTTTATTGAAGTAACATGAAGTAACACATTATAATGAATGAATGAGTGAATGAATGAATGCGTGAGTAAACGAATGAATGAATGAACTAATGAATGAATGAATGAATGAATGAATGAATGAATGAATGAATGAATGAATGAATGAATGAATGATTGAATGAATGAGTGAGTGGATAATTTTAAAGTTCGGTGTAAAAGCCATTTCTATTTATTTTATAACATTTTTTGAGCATCTTAACTTAAGAGAAACACCTTGCTACGACAAATTTGTTAATAATAATAATAATAGTAATAATAATAATAATAGTAATAATAATAATAATAGTAATAATAATAATAATAATGACAGTAACATTAATGAAAAAAATAGTAATTGTTTGCTTGGGTAAATTTCATGTAATATTTACTATTCAAGTGAATAAAGTCACTGTACCTCTCTCTCTCTCTATATATATATATATATATGTATGTCAATATATATAATAATAATAAAATTAATATTAATAATTATAATTATTGTTCTTGTTATTTATTATTTAAAATAATAAGTAAATTTCTTCAAAAATAGATTCCCGACGGTTAACGATTGGAAATGTAGTACCATCCCATGCGATTTAACTAGAACTTTATGAAATCAACAAATAAATAAACAATTATATATATATATAAATATAAATATATATTTATAGTATTAATACTAAAAACAGCAGTATATATAGTAATTGTACTTCTATATAAATCTATATTTGCAGTATTGGTTAAGTTAATAATCATCTATACTTACACACACACACACCACATACACACACATACACACACACACACACACATATATATATATATATATATATATATATATACACGCACATACTAATATATATATACATATACAAATCTACATATATAAATACAAGCAACCATGCAAACAGTAGCAGTAACGTAAAACTCCCCTTTTCAAAAATTATCTATATATCATCTCGATTACATTATTATTATTGTTATTATAATAATTTTTATTATTGTTGTTATTATTTTATTATTATTATTATTATTACAACAACAACAACAACAACAGATTCACTGAAAACAAAATCGAACTAACGTACGGTGAAAAAAATAGCAACAATAATAATAATAATAATAATAATAATAAAAATAATAATAATAATTGTAACAACAACAATGAAAATTGTTATCGTTATTATTCGAGTTAATTGACACAAGTTTGTAATAATAATAATAAAAATAATAATAAAAACAACAATTATAATTTATATATATATACTTTTACAATCGTTTTATACAATCGTTCATCCAATCCTATGACTTTTCTCTTAGCTCGAAGTATTGTGCACATTAACATTGCAAAGATATTACTCTTTCTGTCGTTGGAGAGAGATAGACAGAGTGAGAAAAAGAAGAAAGAGAGAGAGAGAGGGGAGGAAAAAGAGAGAGAGGGGAAGAGAGAGAAGGAGAGAGAGAGAGAGGTAAAAATAAGATAAGGGAAAAATGGAACGAGAGAAAAATAGCGAGATAAAAAAAGAAAAGAGGAAATGAGAATGGGAGAGATAGAGAGAACAAAGTAAAAAAAATAGAGACTAAAGATAAAGAGAGAGAGAAAGAGAAAGAGAGAGAGAGAGAATGAGAGAAAATGAAAAAAAGAAAGTTTGTGTGTGTGTGTGAGAGAGAGATCCCTAAAATTGATACCACTTTTTCTCTTTGTATTTCATTTTGAGTTGATGGGCGGACTGCGAAAACATTTCCGCCTCCATCTTCATTCTTTCCGTCCTCTCTTCCAATTCTCCGAGTTTCTCTCCTCGTTCTATGGCCGCCTGAAAAAGATAGTTTGATGTTTTGTCTCAGTTTCTTGTTAAAAATCAAACTCTGTCAAACCCAGAGAGAAAGAGAGAGAAAGAGAGAGAGAGAGAGAGAAAGATAGAGAGAGAGAGAGAGAGAGAGGGTATAGATTATTTAAAAAACAAATTCAACAATTCATTTTCAATAATTTAATATTTCTCCAACCATTTTTGCTCGGCCGATTTCAGATGTGGCTTGCGTGGCGGCTTCTTGGGCTAAACCTGCCGGACCCGGAGTGTATTTTGCCATGCCCTTCGAGGGCTTTCCACTACTCTCACCAACTATATTTTATTTAGGAATTAATTAATAAATTAATTAATAATAAAAAATTGATTAATTTTGTAGGCCGGCAGGTTAGCTCACTATGGCATGGTTCAAATTCTCTGTCAGAAACTTATAGACTATCATGTATAGGTACATGTGTGGGTGTATGATTTGGTGCTTGCGTGTGCATGTGCATGAAAATATGTATGTGTGTGTGTGTGTGTGTGTGTGTGTGTGTGTGTGTGTGTGTGTGTGGCGGTATTATGGTGTAGTCACACTGTAGTGTGAATGCTTCAACTCTTGTCTAACTGCAAGTATGATGATATATCTAAGTACTTGAAATTATTTTATCATAGTTATAACTATAATAAAAATAATTATAACACCAACATAATTCTTCCCTGTCGACTGTTACTGTGGAGGCGTGCCAAAAAGATTTTTTAAAAAACTCTGCTTCGGTGCTTCAGGGATATTGCATGGTAGGAAGAGGTCTCCAGCGTTCTCTTTAAGACTTTCACTATTTGAATGGTCATTTTTCATTTCCATATTTTTAAAAAATTATGACGGTAAAATTGCCAGTGCTGCTACTGCTGCTGCTGCTATAACAGCTGCTACTACTGCTACCATTACAGCTGCTACTACCTGCTACTGCAAATACTGCTGCTTTTGCTACTACTACTACTTCTACAACTACTTTTACTACTACTACTACTACTATACTACTACTACTACTACTACTACTACTACTACTACTACTACTACTACTACTACTACTACTACTACTATACTACTACTACTACTGCTGCTGCTGCTACTAATACTACTACTAGTACAACTACAAATAATAAGAATAATAAAAACAAAAAATCAAAATCAAAGACCTTACCAGACGTCAGCTGATAGAGTAAGTTTTTGAATTTCATTCGGAGACGGCATGTATATGGCGTGTCCGTGGCTTGAAAAACATATGGTCTTCATCACCCTGTGTCCAATACAATACAATACAATAAAATACAATACAATACAA
>NW_008704981.1:0-873 GCF_000326865.2 Helobdella robusta | reverse complement strand
CATCAACAACAACAGCACCAAAACAACAACATAAACAACAACAACATCAACATCAACAACAACATCATCAACAACATCATCAACAACATAAACAACAACAACATCAACAACAACAACAACATCAACAACAACATCATCAACAACAACAATGACCTTTCCTATCTGAAAATATTCAGATTTCAGATTTTCTTCAATTCCAGTCTCGTTCTTTTGGGGTGCTTGAACCGATGACCTTATGGTTCCTAGTACGCCTTTAAAGTTGAATCTCTTCATCTTCTGGTTGACTTTATCCATTTTTGGCGGGAAATTTTTATCTCTTTGTTGTTAGTTCGTTCTTTCGTTCGTTCGTTTGTCTTTTGGTTTATTCTTGTTGGTTTGTTTTTTTAGAACATTATTATTGTAAAAGAAATTTAGATGAAAAATATGCTCTGTTGATGTTATGTATAATGCTGAAAACAATATCATGTTTGTTGTGGATGTTGTTGATGATGTTGTTGATGATGTTGTTGATGATGTTGTTGATGATGTTGTTGATGATGTTGTTGATGATGTTGTTGATGATGTTGTTGATGATGATGTTCCTATTATTGTTTTAGTAGTAGTAGTAATTGTAATTGTTGTTTTGTAGTAATAGTAGTAGCTGCTATGGCGAAAATGTAGTAGTGGCAGTGGCGGTAGAGTAAAATTTGTTATCCAATGAAATCAAAGTGTCTAAATGACGTCACTAAGAGTACATATTTTGTGCGCCATCTATACAATATAGCGCAACGCTTAAAATTTTTCTCATGATTTCGTCATGAAGAGCCTTTTCGAACTGTTAAATTTAAAAAAAAAATGAAAATTAATACAATTATAAATAAAAAGACTATTTTG
>NW_008704980.1:0-1074 GCF_000326865.2 Helobdella robusta | reverse complement strand
ATCAACATCAGCAGCAACATCATCATCGTCATCCTCATCAGTATCATCATCAACATCAACGGAAGATCTTCAAAGACAAAGTGACCAGCACTGACCAGCAGCCGATTCAAACATGTATGTTTTGAATACTTTATTCGATGAATTAACATAGCTACAATGGTTTCAAATGTTAAATAATTATATATATATATATATATGTCAGTAAAATCGACTGTAGATAATAAAATTGTCAATTTTGTTACAACAACCTACACAAACGCTTGTCTAATTCTGTATTTTTATTTATATTTCAACTTCAATTTCAATTTAACACGATTTTATACAATCCATAAAATGTCATTCATACATAATTACGTATAATTCATTTAAAAGTTAAAACAAAACTTAGGAAACAAGACCACACATACACAGTGTCCACTAGATCCAGTTATTTGAACATCAATTCGTTATTTTCATAATTTATACCCTCCCCCACCAAGCAGGTTTCAAAATATCATTGGAATAATTTGAATTGTCAACCATTTTTCAGTACAGTTTTTTCCATGTAAAAATAGTTTCGAATAGATTTGGGAGGTTTTTTTAAGTATACTTGAAAAATATTTTTTGACTATGGGTGGGATAATTTTATTTTAATTGCTAATAAAAACATTTTGATAAATAATTAACCGATATATGACAGCTATTAACGATTAGAAACAATTAAGAGAATAATTTACAAATAAATATTAATTCGCGGTAGGCAAACAATTCATATTGCTTGACAGCTCATGCAGTTGGATGCGAACGTTTCAAAAGTCTATTTGAGATGGACCATGTGAACATGTGGTCGGTCAGATTCTGTGCCCGGTGTAGATGCAGAAAGAAAATTATTTCACATGAGGAGAAACGCTGACGAGATGAAAATGCCTGCAATTGCGATCCAAGATAGATAAGCATTTATTGCTAGGCTGTCTCTTTCACTTTTTTTGTGAATAAATAGAATTAAAAAAAAAAGATGCTGAGAGTAAACTGGAAAACATTGGAAAGTAATAAAACCTCAGGACGAGACGGAACACATCTTCGTATCCTCTCCAC
>NW_008704978.1:0-1074 GCF_000326865.2 Helobdella robusta | reverse complement strand
TCAGTCATTCATTCATTCATTCATTCATTCATTCATTCATTCATTCATTCATTCATTCATTCATTCATTCATTCATTCATTCATTCATTCATTCATTCATTCATTCATTCATTCATTCATTCATTCATTCATTCATTCATTCATTCATTCATTCATTCATTCATTCATTCATTCATTCATTCATTCATTCATTCATTCATTCATTCATTCATTCATTCATTCATTCATTCATTCATTCATTCATTCATTCATTCATTCAGTCATTCAGTCATTCATTCATTCATTCATTCATTCATTCATTCATTCATTCATTCATTCAGTCATTCATTCATTCATTCATTCATTCATTCATTCATTCATTCATTCATTCATTCATTCATTCATTCACCCTCCTCCTAACCAGTATGCGTCCGTCTATGTACGAGTAGGTTACTCTGATGTTTGGTCTCGTAAGCACAGATATCGCATTTGAAGAGTTTCGCCGTCGTCCAGTGTTCTCTGGTCACGTGTCTTCGAAGGTAGATGGCCCTGAGTGAATGAATTAATGAATGAATGAATAAATGAATCAATCAATCAATTAATCAATTAATCAATCAATCAATCAATCAGTAATAGATGAGTTAATGAATGTATGAAAGAATCTATTGATTTTTCAGTGAAATTGCTGAATGATTGAATGGACAAATAAATGAATGAATGAATGAATGAACGAACGAACGAACGAATAAGCGAATGAATGAATGAATGAATTTGTGGTTACCTTTTAAAAGTTCTATTACACTCGAAGCAGAAATGACTCTCGCCATCCTCATCATTGACAAAGTTGACGTAACCGAAGTCCGGGTAGTCGTTGTTGTTGTTGTGGTTGTTGTTATTGTTAATGTTGTTATTAATGTTGTTGTTGTTGCTGCTGCTGCTGCTTTTGCTGCCGTTGTTGATGTTGTTGTTGATGTTGTCGTCAGCGCCAGAAGTAGTATTAACGTAGCTGAGTTCGTTTGTGAACGTTGTTGTTGTTACGTTTTGTTGTTGCAGTTGTTGTTGATGTTGTTGTAGTTGATGTTGTTGTTGTTGTGT
>NW_008704976.1:0-1075 GCF_000326865.2 Helobdella robusta | reverse complement strand
GTAGAAGAAGAAGAAGAAGAAGAAGAAGAAGAAGAAGAAGAAGAATTGTAAACAATAACAACAGCAATAATAATAATAATCGTCATCATCTTCATCATAATAAGACTTACACTTCCTCCAGTTGTTCATCACTGCAAAAAATTGAATGAATAGAGGAATGAATGAATGAATGGATTGAATGAATGAATGGATGGATAGAATATTAAAAAAATAAATGAACGAATGTATGAATAAAAACCGCGAGATCTTAAGAACATAAAAGCGAATAAACACACACGCATACGTACACACACAAACACACACACACACACATACAAAACCGTACTTACCTAGAGTTCTTTTGTGGTTTGCTTAAAGATAGATAACGAAAGAAAATTTAACATCTTAATTAACTAAATCTTCCTAACTTCATTCATTCATTCATTCATTCATTCATTCATTCATTCATTCATTCATTCATTCATTCATTCATTCATTCATTCATTCATTCATTCATTCATTCATTCATTCATTCATTCATTCATTCATTCATTCATATGTCCACCATTCGTCCACCATTCATCTTATATATTAAAGGCATGTAAAGCTTTCGACACTTAGACGCGCATTTGAAATGAAAAAAAATAAAACAATAACAAAAAAAAATAAAAATATTATTAATATTAATAATAATAATAATAAAATAATATTATTATTAATAATAAAATAATATTATTATTAATAATAAAATAATATTATTATTAATAATAAAAAATTATTATTAATAATAAAATAATAATAATGAAATCAAACCCTTGTGTGAAGTCTTTTCTGGTAGGGAAATTATTTAATAGCATTGATTAATAATAATTTTCAATCAGTTAAAACCAGTCAACCAACCAACCAGCCAGCCAACCAACCAGCCAGCCAACCAACCAGCCAACCAGCCAACCAACCCAAATATAACTCCATCAACAGATATAAACTTCAGAGTCATGATGTTACACGTCAGCGTGCCAGTTTTGTCAGAAAAAACGTATTTTACCTAATCACAGTTTAAATTAAATGCTTGGATGATTGATTGATTGATTTGTTG
>NW_008704975.1:0-1075 GCF_000326865.2 Helobdella robusta | reverse complement strand
CTTCAGATGTCACAAATGGTAGAGCTGGCTACTGCACCACAATTGAAGATACACAAGGAGTTCATCCTAGAAAACTAAAGTTGATTAAGCATAAAGTCAGTCAAGATACTAAGGATGATTTAAACAGTGAAGATGAAGAACAGCAAAGTCAGTCAAGATACTAAGGATGATTTAAGCAGTAAAGATGAAGAACATTTTAACAATGAAGAAGAAAAACAAGATTCTGACAGTGGTTCTCAAGATTCAGATGCTCTGAAGGAAGAAGAAGAAATTGTTTAAAGAGATGATATGGCTTTCCTTCATCACTTGTTACAGACAGTTTAAGAAAACAGGATGCTTCCCTAAAGTAAATTTCCGAACTTTGCCAAATATAAGCAATGCAAGATAGAATAGCCGAGCAATCTATGCTTTGCTAACTTATATTTTACTTCCAGAATTTCGACAGTCAGCCAAAGGTCAGTCATCATGTGACTTTATTACTGGCACGTGGAGTGACATCTGGTTTTCTGGTCAGGTTTATAATCAGGATAACTACACAAATTTGGCAGCCGTTTGCAAAGATCACTCAAAGACAATAAAGACTTTAAGGACTTTTTGGTCGGTTGAGCCGACTCCAATCTCAACTCAAAGGTCAAACATTTGTGCTGAACGTGCAATTAAAGTTCTGCAGGATTTACTTCTATTGCGCAAAAGCATTGAAAAAATTAACATTAAATTTCTTTTGACAAATGAACACTAAAACCTGTATGTTTGTATTTCTGATTAAAAAAACTATTTTGTACAATGTATATATAAATTTAATTAAGGGGGTGACATTTTTTTAAAGTTGACACTTGCCATTGGATTTGGCACGTGGAGTGACATCTGGTTTTCTGGTCAGGTTTATAATCAGGATAACTACACAAATTTGGCAGCCGTTTGCAAAGATCACTCAAAGACAATAAAGACTTTAAGGACTTTTTGGTCGGTTGAGCCGACTCCAATCTCAACTCAAAGGTCAAACATTTGTGCTGAACGTGCAATTAAAGTTCTGCAGGATTTACTTCTATTGCGCAAAAGCATTGAAAAAATTAAC
>NW_008704974.1:6572-8470 GCF_000326865.2 Helobdella robusta | reverse complement strand
TAGCTTCATCATTCATTTTTATATTTCAATTTTTCTTAACTGATTCAGTCTAATTATGGTTACTGAAATTATTTTATTTTATTTCAATTTTCTAATAAAATTGTTAATATAAATTGTAAAATTAATTTAATTAGAAGAACTTGTTTTTTGTTTCAAATAATTACAATCGGTATATTATATACCCAACATCAACATGTAGAAACATTTTTGGTGATCAGGGCAGATAAGCACCGATCTGCTGGGTGTCGTAATGTCTCTTTTATTGTCTGTAAGTGTACATTCGTGTGTATTTATTTGTTTGTGTATGTTAGTATTTGTGTGTGCGCGTGCATGTATGTAAGTGTGTGTGTGTGTGTATTGAGTATTGTGTGTTTGTTGTGTGCGTGTGTATGTCTGTTGTGTGTAATGAAAGTGTGTGTGTGTGTGTGTGTGTATGTATGTATGTGTGTGTGTGTGTATGTGTGTATATATATATATATATGTGTGTGTGTGTGTGTGTGTGTGTGTGTGTGTGTGTGTGTGTATGTATAATGCTTGGTTGTGTGTTGTTGTTTATGCTCAAAATGATTTGTGTATGTGTATGTGTGTTTACTAAGATACTAAGATAAGTGTGTATATGTGTTTGACTGCATGCATGTATGTGTGCTTGTGTGTTTGTGTGTGTGTGTTTGGTTGTATATCAGGTCCTTATTTATACAAAGATAAGTATGTTTGGGTGTTTTATCTTGGGCTCCTAACCAACGTAATGTGAATGGGTCTGTGGTGCTTGCTTGTGCTATGCATGATATTAACTGTGTAATGAAATGGTTGCTTGCTTGCTTCTATTATTGAATATTTAGAATTTTATCGGCACACATGTGAAAACGAACACATTCATATAAACGTTTGTGTGTTGTGTGTGTGTGTGTGTGCGTGTGTGTGTGTGTGTGTGTGTGTGAGTGAGTGGTGAATGTGTATGCGTGAGTGTGTGAACCTATCATACAAGTATATTTCATACTTTTATATAAGTCCTGAAAGTACATGTTTGGTGAATGAATGGAAAAAGAAAGTGCGTTTTGCCCTGTTGTATCCTTTGTTAAAATGGTGTTCATTGTATTGTAAACATATGCAAGATTTTATTGTATTGTATCGTAAACAAATGTTTACCGTACTGTCTTGTAACATAAAAATTAGTTTACTGTATTACGTTGTATCGTAAAAACTGTTTTCCATCATAAACTGTATGATATTCCCAATTAAAATTTATAGAACTCCGAAATTCTACTGAGTACTTGCTCTCAGTTATAACAATGTTTGTTATCCCAGATGCGATATTATTGTAAACGATCGAGTGAGTGGCGTTCAAGTGTTCAGTTGCACAAACAAGCACGCTAAACACATACATACATCATACAGAGAGGGAGAGAGAAAGAGAAAGAGAGAGAGAGAGAGAGAGAGAGAGAGACACAGACACACACACACACACACAGACATAGAAAGTTGTTTAAAACTTTTTTGTCATAGTTTATTGCAGCATTTAATCGTTCAGTCGTGTGAGAAGTGCCATCGTGGTATGCCAAACAATTGTGTTTCGGCTGATTTATGCTCGTAAAAATAATTAATCTATAACGTTTATCATTGCTTAGTTGTTTTTTTTAATGGTTTCGTTTTGTTGTGTTGAACTTTTTGTATGTTTTACATCGTGAGAATGAACATACAAATACGTACAAATAACATTTTATGAGTTTGTATGCTGTGAGGGAACACACTAAGACACACATAAACACATTTAGAAACACATTTACACACATGTAGTCTAAACACACATACACGCATTTAGTAACACATATACACATTTTGACTCANACATACACATGAATTGATATGCACAAACGCATACAAAACGTATTTATCTACAA
>NW_008704974.1:5404-6522 GCF_000326865.2 Helobdella robusta | reverse complement strand
ACTGCTCAGAAAAGTATTGGTGCATGTGTGTGTGTCTATGTGTGTGTATGTGTGTTTGTGTGTGTGGTTGTTTGTGTCATGTGATAAGGATGTTGATTATGATGGCAATAATGATGATAATGATAATAATGATGATGAAGAGAAGGAAGATAAAAATTATGCTGTTGATTTTTTTTAAATTAATTTTTCACTATTTTACTATATATTTCAAAAATTTTGCCTTTACAAAATTGAACTACAACAGTCTAACATCAAATTTTATATATAACTTATGTAAAGTTTTTAATTTATTTTAATCTTATCAAAATTATCAAATTATCATCATCATTATTTTCTTCGTCACCCTCATCATCATCATCTTCGTCCACTTCATCATCCTCATCATCTCTATCAGCATCCATACTACCATTTCATCATTCGTATCACCATTTTTCAATCCTTCATCATCATCATTATCTTCATCGTCGTCAGCATTAGGATCACTGTTAATCACCACCATCTTCACCCTCATTCTCATCATCATCCTCACTATCATAGTCTCCATCATCATCATTATTACTATCATAGTCTCCATCATCATCACTATCATAGTCTCCATCATCATCATCGTCATCCCCATCATAATTTTTATCATCAACATCATCATCATCATCATCATCCTCATCCTTATCATCATCATCATTTGTTTTTTCATCTTTATCTTCCTCTCTATCATCATCACCATCATCATCATCACTATCATCATCACCATCATCATCATCACTATCATCATCACCATCATCATCATCACTATCATCATCACCATCATCATCATCATCACTATCACAACCCTCACCATCACCACCAGCTTTCTTCGTACAAGTGGACGCGGAGATGAGGAATCAGACGCGGGCTCAGGGCGACCAGGTGCGACTGAACTGCGAGATAACTGGGCACCCTGTACCCACCTACGCCTGGTTCAAGAACGATCGCAGACTGGACGAGAACATCAAGATGAAGAGGATGAAGATTCTGTCGACCTACTGGGGGTCAAGGTCGGTTGTTCTGTGACGTCATCCGGTTGTTTGGTGTTCTGTGACGTCATCTGGCTGTTTGGTGTTTTTGTGACGTCATCTGGT
>NW_008704974.1:1679-2932 GCF_000326865.2 Helobdella robusta | reverse complement strand
ACCATATAAATTTCTATTTGAAAAGTTAGGATCTATTTGAAAAAAATTAAGAATTTAAATGCAGGCTCTAGCACTTGCAACACTTTTACCGCCAGCTACTACTGTTAAATCGAATGACATTAAAAATATCGGCAACAACTGAAGCAGACAGAACATTTATTTCATCTGTCAACCTGTGACATTCGCTATTTACAATCAAATAATTAAATCACATCAGAAATTATTTGACAACAATAACAACAATAACAACAACGACAACAATAATAACTATTATTATAAAAAAACGTGTGCCATATTGTTGATACCAAACTTGCTTGTGCGTGCTGGTGGGTTGGTTGGCTGGCTGGCTTGCTGGCTGGTTGGTTGGTTGATTGTTAGGTTTGTTGGTTAGTTGATTGGTTGGTTGGTAGGTTGGTTGATTGATTGGTTGGTTGATTGATTGGTTTGTAGGTTTGTTGGTAGGTTGGTTGGTTGGTTTGTTGGTTGGTTGGTAGGTTGGCTGGTTGATTAGTTGGCTAGTTGGTTAGATGGTTGGTAGGTTAGATTGTATGTAGGGTTGTTGGTTGGTTAGTTGAATGATTGGTTGGTAGGTTGGTTGATTGATTGATTGGTTGATTTATTGGTTGGTTGATTTATTGGTTGGTTGATTTATTGGTTGGTTGATTTATTGGTTTGTAGGTTGGTTAGTAGGTTGGCTGGTTAGTAAATTGGCTGGTTAGTTGGTTGGTAGGTTGGTTGGTTGGTAGGTAGGTTGGTAGGTTGGCTGGTTAGTAAATTGGCTGGTTAGTTGGTTGGTAGGTTGGTAGGTTGGTAGGTAGGTTGGTAGGTAGGTGGTTGATTATATAAAGAGCTTATTGCTTCACAATACAAATGAATTAGATCCTTACCATTTTCGTCTTTCCGAGGTTTTTAAAATTAATAATTAAACCATGAAAAGAACAACTTTGCGTACCTCCTTAGAAATTTTAGAAAAAAAATAGTTCATTTTACATACACGCAAGATTTTTATCATCATTGTTGTCACCACCACAACCACCTTGTCAAATAACTCATTTTCATATTCATCACCATATACATAGCCTTAATATTTGACTCATACTTACATACAACAATTAATAAATACATCCATACATAAGTGCATAATACGTCCATACATAATACGTTCATACAAACGTATTAATAATGGGGGTTTTGTATGTGTATGTGTTTGTTTGTGTATGTGTGTGTGTGTGTGTATGTATGTGTGTGTGTGT
>NW_008704974.1:0-1629 GCF_000326865.2 Helobdella robusta | reverse complement strand
GTATTGCATGTTGTATTTTGTATCGTAATATGTAATTTGTATTTTTATAGTGTTGTGTATTGTATTTTGTTTAGTATGTTGTATTTTGTATTGCATGCTGTAATTTGTATGGTATTTTGCAATTTGTATTGTATGTTGCATTTTGTATTGTAGGTTGTATTTTGTATTGTATGTTGTACTTTGTATTGTATGTCGCATTTTATATCGAGTTTTGTATATTGTATTGTATGTTGTAATTAGTTTTGTATGTAGTAATTTATATTGTTTGTTGTAACTTGTATTGTATTTAGTAATTTTTATTGTATGTTGTTTTGTATGTTGTATTTTGTATTGTATGCTGTATTGTAGACAGCCAAATATTTAAATACCCATCATAAAAAATATTTTACCAAGAACATAATAATATAATAAGTTAATAACCTAACCTTGTATCATGTATTACATATAGTATTATTATAATAGTTATTAGGTAATAATTATATTATAATATAAATATTTATAAAAATATAATTAATAAAAATTGGAATGGGAGTTTTTAGTACCAAATTTACTATTTGTTTTAAAAAAAGAATTTCGCCTTACTATCTTACATGGTATTAAAATACTTCGCTAGTGTTCAAACAGTGGATTCATTTGAGCATTTTAACAATGTAGTTGCATGGATGTTGTGTATTATATGTGAGTGTTGTTGTTGTTGTTGTTGTTGCCCTTCCTAGGAATCGGACCGGGGTTCCGCGACTGGGTTTCTCCACAGGACTATTGGATTGAGGGCAGTGGGATTCTGTGGACAGCTGGACAGATGTGGCACATTGTCCGGATGTGTTTGGCAGAAAGGACATATGTTAATGTGTCCACTGTCTATTCTAGAGTGTTGTTGTTGTTGTTGTTTAGATGTGTGTGGGTATGTTTGTGTTGCTTGTTACTGCGCTAAAAACTTTAACAACAACATCACCATCAACAACAACAATAACAACAACATCAACGACGATAACAACAACAACAGCAAAAACATCAACAACAATAACAACAAAAACAGCAACAAAAACATCAACAACAACAACAGCAGCAACAAAAACATCAACAACAACAACATCAACAACAACAACAGCATCAAGTTTTAATAGAGCATATAAATGGTTGCGGTGTTATTTAAGGGTCACATGATACAAAATTTGACAGGAAATCATTATCATCATAATAATCATAATCATCCTCATTTTCATCATCACCATCATCTTCACCATCATCTTCATCATCATCTTAGTAGGCGGTTAATTAGTGTATTACAATTGGGAATCACTTTTAGCCAACAATTCCAGTGCAATTTTGAGAAAATGTTTTTTTTTGGAAAATTGTTGTATTGTTGTTGTTATTGTTGTTGATGTTGTTGTTGTTGTTGTGGTTGTTGTTACTGATAATACTGCCGTTGATGTTGTTGTTGATGATGTTGTTGTTATTATTGTTGATGTTGTTGTTGTTATTGATGTTGTTGTTGATGTTGTTGCGGTTATTGATGTTGTTGTTGTGGTTATTGATGTTTTTGCTGTTGTTTTTTAGAATTTTTCGAAAAGTTTTTTTTTCTTCCCGACACAAAAAGCAATATGCTGATTATAATAATCCAAAAGGTTA
>NW_008704973.1:0-1077 GCF_000326865.2 Helobdella robusta | reverse complement strand
GAAAATGAGCACCAGATGTATAGAAGTAGCAACAACAAATCAGCTTCACCCAAACAAACCTGTTTTTCTTGCGGGAAGATTGGTCATATTGCAAAGCACTTTACATGGAAAAATAGAAATACACCTACGGCCACTGAAACGTCATGCGCTGTGAAACGAACAAAGAAACACAAAGACCACAACAAAACAGAGAAAAAGAGACAGGCAGAGACGGACAGACAGACAGACAGACGAGAAGACAGAGAAAGAAGAAAAGAAAGAAGCAGACAGACAAGTACAAGTTCAGACATACTGACACCACGGAAACCGATAAAATATAAATATAGCTAAGAAATTTCAACATAACAGACAATGATACAATAAAAATTATTATTAGTCTGAAAATTAGAACGGAATTACTAATTAAACTTTATTTGAATAATAAATTAAAAAAATAGTTTAATTACAAAATTTATTAAATTACAGAAATGAAGTCAAAAATAGACGAATTTTTTCACAGAATAATCTAAAAACAAAAGCAGAATTCTGATATTCAATCTTAAATTTGTTCGTGCGTTCGTGTGCTTGTTTGTTTATTCTTTCTTTCATTCCTTTACTCATTCTTCAATTAATTTTTTTTAATTATTATGATACTTATACATAACACAACAATACAATACACACATACAACACACGCATTCTCACGTATACATACACATGCACACTTACAAACACTCTCTCACATCACACATACACACTGGGGAATATTTACACACACACGCACGCACACACGCACGCACACAATTAGATACACACAGACACACACATAGAGAACTATTCCACAATCCCACAGTTAACTCACATTAAGGATTAGTGTGCATTCGAAGCCTTTTTAGATTTTTTCTTCCTCGAGCTAGTTTTCTTCTTGCTAGTGCCAGCTTCTAAATTACCAGCTTCAGCTTTTGGCTCTATTTCAGCGTTAGCTGCTGAACACTTACCGAAGCCTAGGAGATAGCCATAGCCAATGAGAACCGCGTGTCCATGAACCAGAGCATTCGCTATCGAAGTTTGTGCGTATCTGACGATGATGGGGAGATT
>NW_008704972.1:0-1076 GCF_000326865.2 Helobdella robusta | reverse complement strand
ATTTCAATTTCATATATTAATACATTTTATAATTATTCAACATACTCTAATGTGTAAATATATTACTTAAGTGCTCTGAAGATGGCGCTCACGCCGAAACAACGTTGTAAGCCGCACTATGACACAACTTGTTTAATAAATATGATTTAACACAAATACGAAATGTTGAATCTATTGGTAAAAAACTAATCAACGGAAAATGGGCAAAAATATATAATGAAGTTTATATTGCTGAGAACCTCGTACCAAAATATATATATATATATATATACATATATATATATACATATATAGGGAAGGGGGCGAATCCAAAAACTCGAGATCTATGGTATCATGATCCAAATCCGAATTTTGATGATGAATCCGGACGTATCCGAATCAGAATAGAATTTGCATGCGATCCTAAAACCAAAAATGCTGTTTCAATACGAAAAAGTTTACGAAAAACTAAAGTTGTTTTTGTAAATAATAAACTTGCCGCTGTTTTAGTTGAAACAAATCGCTAAAACATCAATGAGTTTGTTTAGTATATCTGTGAAAGTTTATTACATAAATTGTTGTTGATATTTAGATTCACTTTTTTCGCCGATCGTAAAGTGGTGGATCCTCAACTTTGGATCCGCGTATACCTTTTCCGAATTCCTGGGTTCGGATCGGAATCCGGATTCGAAGCCGTCGCATTCCTTATACTTATGTATATAATTTAGAATTATAATGATAATTAGTGTAAAATTAAAAATTTATGCATTATTTGATTTTTAAAAAGAAGGAAAAGTTGCATATGATTGGCTTAGAATTAACTCAGAACCATGTTGTGAGAATCTTGTACAAAGTTGATAATTATGAGCACATCACTCTGTATGTCAATGAATCTGGTTTAATGTTTTAATAATTTTTATTTTTTACATGTACTTGTATTCAGACTTATTTTTAATAACGTGTCCGTTTATTTTTCAACTCTTCATTTTCAAATCGTCCAATAAGGTTTTTACGAAAAGTCAACTATTATTATCTATCATTATTTAAAACTGAATTATGTTGTGCTTTATTTGATTAATTTGATTTTTGTGCCCAAC
>NW_008704971.1:0-1076 GCF_000326865.2 Helobdella robusta | reverse complement strand
CTGCAGTTTGTGTTAGCAGCGAGGTGTTTAGCAGTGTTGTTGACAATGTTTGGCTTGGAGAAAATGCCGGTAATGATGTGGCAATATTTGATGCATTTGTTATTAATGCTGTTATTGTGGATGTTATAACTGCAGATGATGTTTTTGACGATTCTATGTTAATTTGTATAATTGTGTGTGCAAATGGTGTAGCTATCGGCAATGTTGTTGCGTTAATTGTTTTTGTATTCAATAGAGTTTGATAGATAGTTGATGGGTGAAGTGTTATTTGATTGTTTGTTGTCAAATTTATTGTTGGAATGTTTGTCATCGGATAGTTTGTTGTTGGAGGATTTGTTATTAGATCATATGTTATTAAATTACTAGTAAAATTCATTGATGTCGGAGCATTAGATGAATGTGGTGTGAATGATGAAGCTCGGTCTACAGTATATGACTTGGTAATAGTTGGAAAGTAGTTTATTGTTGATATATTGTTTTGTGTTGGATTTATTGTGTTAGGTGGTGATGTGCTAATGTCGATTGTTAAAGTGTTTGTAAAAGATTTTGTTTGGAGTTGAGTCAGAAGGTTTAAAGAAGACTTCAACGGATTAACTGTTGTGACATCAGAAGTTGAAAAATAGGCGACTGTCGTTGCTGCAAAGACACCTAGAAATGTAGTTGAAACATTTAAACCAGTTAAAATATTTATTGCTGTGGAATGAATTGATGATGGATTGAAGAATGTTGTTGACTGACTTTTTGTTAAAATATTTTGTGTTGCAAAAAATTTAGTGCTAGAATACAATAACGTTGAAATAATAATTGGAGAATGGACAGTTCTGAAAAATGTTGAGGTCGGAATAGTTGAGGTTTGATGGAATGTTATTGAATTATTAGATTGTGTAATGGTACCATTGACATGAGTGGTTGAGTGGAAAATAGTTGTTGGTATAAATGTGCTTAGAGCACGTTTGTTTATATTAACCGTAGCGAGAAAAATTGATGTTTGAGAATTCTTAGATGAAATAGTATCAATTGTATTTACAACTGCAAATGTAGTGAGTCAAATGTCATTAGTCGACGGATGATGTGTA
>NW_008704970.1:5730-8375 GCF_000326865.2 Helobdella robusta | reverse complement strand
TCCGCAACTTGTGGGCTTGGCGCATAATAGTTTAGAGCCATTTATGCAACTAGATAAACCAGTTTAATCTAGTGGTAGTTAGAAGGTTATATAGATTTATACATAGTTATGTTTAATTATTAATTATATATAGTTATACAGTGTTATATACAATTAAATAGATTTATATATAGTTATGTAGAGATATTGATTATATATAATTTTATTGGGATATATACGGTTATAAACATTTATTTATATTCATATAGTGTAATATACGCTTGTCATGATTTATAAATATTTAGGTAGAGTTATTGTTTATAAATAGTTATTTAGTGATATATACGGCTATATAGATTTATATATAGTTATGTAGAGTTATTTATTATATATAGTTATATAGTGATATACTCGGTTTTATAGATTTATATATAGTTATGTTGAGTTATTGATTAGATATAGTTGTATAGTGTTATGTACGATTATATAGTTTTATATTCAGTTATGTAAAGATATTGAATATATATATAGTCATATAGTGTTATATACGGTTATATAGATTTATACATAGTTATGTAGAGTTATTGATTAGATATAGTTATATAGTGATATATACGGTTATATAGATTTATATATAGTTATGTTGAGTTATTGGTTAGATATAGTTATATAGTGTTATATAAGGTTATATAAATATATATAGTTATGTGGAGATATAAAATATATATAGTCATAAAGCGTTTTATTCGATTATATAGATTTATATAAAGTAATATAAAGCCACTGAGGCGATTTTTATAATGAATTTATAAATTATATAAATATAGCGAGCAAAATATTAACATAAAAGCGCTTTCAAATCTATGCATATTGGCTCAGCTTGGCTTGGCTCAGATTAGAATCGGATGTTAAGCAAGGTGTGGTCTCAAACTATTTTGAATTCTCCCCGTTATCTAGTTTTATATATAGTTATGTAGAGTAATTGATAATATATAGTTATATAGTGATATACACGGTTTTAAAGATTTATATATAGTTATGTAGAGTTATTTAATATAGATAGTCTTATAGTGTTATATACGTTATAAAGATTTAAATAAAGTTATATAGTGTTATTGATTATAGATAGTGTTATAGTGATATATACGGTTATATAGATTTATATATAGTTATGTAGAGTTATTTAGTATATCTAGTTATATAGTGATATATAATCAATAACTATATATAATCAATAACTATTTATAATTAATAACTCTACATAACTTTATAGAGATATATATATAGATATGTTGAGTTATTGCTTAGATATAGTTATATAGTGTTATCTACGGTTGTATAGATTTATATATAGTTATGTAGAGTTATTTAATATATCTAGTTATTTAGTGATATATACGACTATATAGATTCATATATAGTTATGTAGAGTTATTGATTATATATAGTCATATAGTGTTATATACGGTTATATAGATTTAAATATAGTTTTGTAGAATTATTTACGTAACTATATATAAATCTATATAGTCGTATATATCACTATATAACTAGATATATTAAAAATTAAATACTATCACTATATAACTATATATATTCAATTACTCTACATAACTATATATAAATCTATCTAACCGTATATAACTCTGTTTAACTATTTATAATTAATAACTCTACATAACTATATATAAATCTATTTAACCGTATATATCACTGTATAACTTTATATAATCAATAACTCTACATAATTATATATAAATCTTTATAACCGTATATATCACTATATAACTATATATATTCAATAAATCTACATAACTATATATATGTCTATATAACCGTATATAACACTATATAATTATAAATAATTAATAACTCTACATAACTATATATAAATCTATACATCCTTCTAACTACCACAATACTAAACTTGTTTATTTAATCGCCTCAGTGGCTCTAAACTTTTAAGCGCTAAGCGCTTAAGTTGGGGGATTGTCACAAACTATATTTAAATTTTTGTAACCGTATATATCACTATATAACTCTAAACTAAACGATTATATATAGTTATATAGTGTTATATACGATTGTATAGTGTTATATATAGTTATTGATTATATAAAGTTATATAGTGGTATAGACGGTTATATAGATTTATATATAGTTCTGTAGATTTAGTGATTATATATATATATATATATATATATATATATATATATATATAGTGATATATACTGTTCTAAAGATTTATATATAGTTATATAGTGTTATATACGTTTATCTAGTTTATATATAGTTATGTAGAATTATTTATATATTCATATAATGTTATATACGGTTATATAGATTTATATATAGTTTGAATAGTGTTATTGATTATATATAGTTATATAGTGATATATACGGTTATATAGACTTATATAAAGTTATTTAGAGCTATTGATTTTATATAGTTATACATTTATATATACGGTTTTTTAGATTTTTATATAGTTCCGTAAAATTATATATTATATATAGTTATAAAGTGTTATATACGTTTATATAGATTAATATATAGTTATGTAGAGTTATTGATTATATATAGTTATTTAGTGTTATATACGGTTATATAGATTTAAATATAGTTATGTAGAGTTATTGAATATATATAGTCATATAGTGTTATA
>NW_008704970.1:3147-4708 GCF_000326865.2 Helobdella robusta | reverse complement strand
ATTATTCTTTCTTCTTTTTAATATTTTTTTGTTGAAAATATAGTTTTTGAGTAATTTTTAACTTTTCATTTTGTACTAACTTGTATGTTTTTATTATATCTAATCCTATTAAAAAATCATATCTGAAATGCGCATCATCGATAATGTAAACATCTACTTTTTCTTCTATTTCGAAAATTTTAATTTTTAGCTTCGTCAAACCACAAGTTTTTTAACACCATTAATTGTAACTAAATTTTGTTCATTTACATTATTATTCTCGTTTTTTAATTTTAGTAATTTTGAATTAATTATAGAAACATTCGAACCTGAATCATACACTCCATATATCTCTAATTTAGAATTTATTATGAGTTTGACTTTAATTAATGGTGTTACTATTAGTTTTTTTGTTTTGTTTCATTTAACTCTGCTTCAATCACTGAATTGTTGACATGTTTTATATATCTTCTATCAAATTTATTATTATCTCTCATTTTAAACTAACATGCAGCCTCTGGATGGTAGCGTATACCTTTATTTAACCGTTCACATATTTTGCATGCAGTACGTTCCTCAATTTTGTTATATATCTTCTGATTTTCGTATCTCGTGTAAACTCCATTCTTATTTTTATTCATCAAATGTTCATACTTTCTTACTTCATTGAATAAGTCTACTGTATCTTCCATTGATTGTCTATTTATCTTATCTAGAACAAAGCCTGGCAATCCAGCTGCAATAAGATCCACTAGAGTACCTGTACCTATTGATGTTCTCATGTCCAGTAAAAGTTTTTCTTTTTTTATAGCATAATCCACCAATGAACCATCCTTGTACTTAAATAACGACGCATAAGTCACTTGGTTCCAGCCTTGATTTGCAAATGATTCACAGAATTTATTTTTCCATATAGACCACTCTGAGTTTAGTGTTAATTTTATAATCATAGAACTATACCAATCAGCGCAACTTTTATCCATGAATAGTCTGAGTATCTCAATTTTTTTCTCATCTTCCGTAATATCGAAACGTAAACATTCTTTTTCAAAAACATCAATCCACTGGCTTGGGTTAGTATTTTTACTTGTAAATCTTTCAATTATAAACTTTTCTGCAATATATTTCAGGTTCTGTTTATTTAAATCTTGTGAGCTTTCAATAAATTTTGTAAATAATTTTTCAAATGAATCTGTATTTTTTCCTAAATTACCAGATGCTTGCTTTTGTTCAATTTCTTCGAGATATTGATCTCCAAATTGTAGATTACCATCTTCATCTATGTACACGTTACTTAGTTCATTTGTCATTGTAATCCAAATTTTTCTCGTCTGATGTCTTTTTTTATAAACTATTTTTTATTTTATTGTACGCAGCTGTCTTTATCAACTCTTTCTGAAGACTAGCAGACTGTAATTCTTCTGGAATAGCAAACACTTTTACATCTCTTGTCGTTATGGAGGTTACACAATATACATTTGACTTTCCATCACTCGCTGGCAACACTGCAAATTCAAATCGTAGCTGGTCCATTTTATAATTCATTTAGGTTTTTCAATAAACGGAAATGTCGTTTTATAAG
>NW_008704970.1:0-2718 GCF_000326865.2 Helobdella robusta | reverse complement strand
GATATATCAATAAATAACTATATATAGGCAATAAAACTATATAACTATATATAAATCTATATAACCGTATATAAAACTAAAAAACTATATATAATCAATAACACTAAATAACTATAGACAAATCTATATAACCGTATATATCACTATATATAACTAAAAATAATCAATAACTCTACAAAACTTTTTTATAAATCTATATAACCGAATATATCACTATATAACTATATATAATTAATAACTCTACATAACTATATAAAAATCTATATAACCGTATATAACACTATATGACTAAATATATTCAATAACTCTAAATAACTATATCCAAATCTATATAACCGTATATAACACTTAATGACTATCTATATTCAATAACTCTACCTAACTATATAAAAAATCTATATAACCGTATATAACACTGTATAACTATTTATAATTAATAACTCTACATAACTATATATAAATCTTTATAACCGTATAAATCACTATATAACTTTATATAATCAATAACTCTACATAACTATACAGTTTATACAACCGTATAACACACTAAATAACTATGTATAATTAATAACTCTACATAACTATATATATATATCTATATAACCATCTAACTACCACTAATCTAAACTGGTTTATCTAATCGCCTCAGTGGCTCTAAACTATTTAGCGCTAAGCTCATAAGTTTGGGGATCGTAACAAACAATATAAAATTTATATAACCGTAGATATCACTATATAACTATATATAAGCAATAACACAATAAAACTATATATAAATCTATATAACCATAAATATCACTATATAACTATATATAAATCTATATAACCGTATATATCACTATATAACTTTATATAATCAATAACTCTACATAACTATATATATGTCTATATAACCGTATATAACACTATAAAACTAAAAAAAATTTATAACTATACTTAACTATATATAAATATATATAACCTTCTAACACAATAATAAACTGGTTTATCTAATCGCCTCAGAGGCTCTAAATTTTTAAGCTCTAAGCGCATAAGTTTGGGGATTGTCACAAACAATATACAAATTTATATAACCGTATATATCACTATATAACTATATATAAGCAATAACACTATATAACTTTATATTAATCTATATAACCGTATATATAACTAAATAACTATATATTCAATAACACTATAAAGATATATATAAATCTATATAAACGTATATATCACTATATAACTAAAAATAATTAATAACTCTACATAACTTATATAAAACCGTATATATCACTATATATAACTATATATAATCAATAACTGTACATAACTATATACAATTCTATATAACAGTATATATCACCATATAGCTATATATAATTAATAACTCTACATAACTATATATTTATCTATATAACCTTCTAACTAACACTAAACTAAACTGGTTTATCTAATCGCCTCAGTGGCTCTAAACTATTAAGCGCTAAGCGCATAAGATTGGGGATTTTCACAAACCATATACAAATTTATATAACCGTATATATCACTATATATAAGCAATAACACTATATAACTTTATATTAATCTATATAACCGTATATAACACTAAATAACTATATATAATCAATAACACTCTATAGTTATATATAAATCTATATAACCGTATATTACACTGTAAAAATTTATATAATAATTAACTCTACATAACAATATATAAATCTATATAACCGTATATATCACTATATAACTTTATATAATCAATAACACAACATAACTATATATAAGTCTTTACACCCGTATATAACACTATATAATTATAAATATATAATAACACTACATAACTATATACATATATATCTATAAAATTTTCTAAATACCACTAAACTAAATTGGTTTATCTAATCTCCTCAGTGGCTCTAAACTATTTAGCGCTAAGCTCATAAGTTTGGGGATGGTAACAAACTATATATAAAATTTATATAACCGTATATATCACTATATAACTATATATAAGCAATAACACTATAAAACTTTATATAAATCTATATAACCATATATATCACTATATAACTATATATAATCAATTACTCTACATTACAATATATAAGTCTATACAACCGTTTATAACACTATATAGCTATATATAATTAATAACTCTACATAACTATATATTTATCTATATAACCTTCTAACTACCACTAAACTAAACTGGTTTATCTAATCGTTTCAGTGGCTCTAAACTATTAAACGCTAAGCGCATAAGTTTGGGTATTTTCACAAACTATATACAAATTTATATAACCGTATATATCACTATATAACTATATATGAGCAACAACACTATATAACTATATATAAATCTATATAACCGTAAATATCACTAAATAACTATATATATTCAATAACACTCTATAGCTATATATAAATCAATAAAACCGTATGTATCACTCTATATAACTATATATATTCAATAACTGTTCATAACTTTACACAATTCTATAAAACCGTATATATCTATCACTGTACAACTATATATATTCAATAACTCTACATAACTTTTTATAAATCTATATAACCGTATATAACACTATATGACTATATATAATCAATAATTCTACATAACTCTTTATAAACCTAGATAAACGTATATAACACTATATAACTACATATAAATCTTAATAAACGTATTTATCACTATATAAATAGATATAATCAATAACTCTAAAAAACTATTTT
>NW_008704969.1:0-1077 GCF_000326865.2 Helobdella robusta | reverse complement strand
GTTGTGTTGTGTGGTGTTGTGTTTGTTGTTGTTGCTGCTGTGCTGTTGTTTTGTTGTGTTGTTGTTTTTGTTGTGTTGTTGTGGAGTGTGACGCTGTGTAATGTTGTGTGTCTTGATGTAGTGCTGTATGTTGTGGATGTGGTGTGTTGTTATTTAGGGCTTTTCTTAATGTTAACATGCAACGAGTCTGCGGAATAACACAACTTCAACGTCACCACACACCTTTTGTGACGTCATATTACTTCCTGTTGCTTACGTGAATTTGTAGAAGTCATCTTCCAACATGTTTAGTTGATCTAATTAAGCATAATTAATCTGAACTTGCGGGCTAGCGAGGTGAATATTTGGAAGGAACACTGAGTTCACAACATTTAAAAAACAACGACAATAAAAACAACAACCACATGAACAACAACAGCTAAAAAACAATAACGGTAACAACAACGTGAACAACCGCAACAACATTAACAGCTCCAACAACAATAACAACAACAACTTGTACAACAACAACTTGTACAAAAACAACATGAACAACAACAGCAACAACAACAACATAAACAACAACAAGAACGACAACACTCAAATGATAATAAGCATTTTATTATCACAGTAATTGATGATCATAACGATAGCGATAAATGCTTATAAAGGACCGAGACGTAGATAGCGGTGATGATGACGATGATGATGATGAGGAGTATGGTGATGTTGATGACGATGATAATGGTTATGATAATGATAGTGACGATGATGACGACGAGGATGATGATGATGATGACGATGATGAAGATGATAATGAGAATGATGGAGATGGAGATGATGTTGATGGTGATTGGTGATGAAAGTGATGACGATGAGGCTGATAGCTGATAAACAATAGCCACAAGGAGTTTGAGAACATGGACTGGACATTTGCATGGCTGCTGGCAACCTGGATGGTGTAATGAAGAGTGATGATGTGCTGACTATTTCGGCCATATGAAGAGGACGATTATGATGACGAAGGTGGTGATGACTTTGAAAATGATGACAATGAAGCTGATGAAGAGGATTATGAAGATGACGATGAAGATGACG
>NW_008704967.1:0-1078 GCF_000326865.2 Helobdella robusta | reverse complement strand
TTTACATGTTCCATAATTTTGGTGCCGATAATCCTCTTTGCAGGTTTTTTTGATTGTTCCATTTTGTTGATGTTCTCATNTGATGGATTTTTAACTGTGTTTACAACGTTTATATTTTTTTCAACAGAACTTGTACTGAGTTTGGTTCTATTCTTGTTTCTGTTCACGACCATTGCATAGGTTTGTAACATGTCGCTTGGTGTTTGTACAGCGTCTGACCAAGCTATATTGTTATTGTTTACGGAATTGATTTTAGCTATTTCTAATTCAGGTTCATGCAAATTACTAACTGGATATTTATTAATCAAGTTTGTACTATCTAAGCTATATTTATTAATGCGGTCGCGTACAGACACCTGTTCGTTACTTAGACGCACGTTGTGCATTGACAGCAGTGATTTATTCATTTCCGTTAATTCATTCAATTTTTCTACCATTTTGTCATTATTTATTTGAATAATATCTAAAATATCTAACCCTTCTCGATGAACTCTGCTTGGATTCAAGATAACAAAAGTCTGCAAATTTTGTTGTAAATCATTTGAAATAATATATTTAAATATTTCAACTAACTCGACTACCTTGTCAACTTTTTTATTTCCACCTTGTTTGAGTGATAATTCTTCTTTTTTATCTTTTTTTATGATATCCAATTCATTAAGCAACAATTTTTTGGCAGTAGATATTTCTTCGGAATTGTAGAATTGTAAATACATACATACATACATACATACATACATACATACATACATACATACATACATACATACATACATACATACATACATACATACATACATACATACATACATACATACATACATACATACATACATACATACATACATACATACATACATACATACATACATACATACATACATACATACATACATACATACATACATACATACATACATACATACATACATACATACATACATACATACATACATACATACATACATACATACATACATACATACATACATACATACATACATACATACATACATACATACATACATACATACATACATACATACATACCTACATACCTACATACATACATACATAC
>NW_008704966.1:0-3389 GCF_000326865.2 Helobdella robusta | reverse complement strand
ATATATAATATATATATATATATATATATACATATATATATGGGGTGAAAATTTCCGACCTGCTCCCTACAGTTGGCCAGTACGAGTACATAAAGTACTCCCTCTCTCAGTACTGGTCAACCGTTTTTGCGGGTCGGAAATTCTCACTCTTTATATACTCACGTACTTGTAGATTCAAGTCGACTCTCTCAAGTCTTTCTATATCAGCGGCGAGAGTCAAAGAATATAGTAGCGAGTTAAAACATTTTTTGAAATTGATAACATATCCTTCCATAGCCAAATTAACATATGTAATTCGTAGCTTACAAAATCAAGAATTAATTTCATCGTTAAGTTTCTTTTCTTTACAAATACAAAATATCATCCAAGATTTTTTTATCATTAACGATCAAGTTGCATGAATTCAAACTCAATAATTGCAATTTTATTCAATTGCACGCACGATTTCATTCTTGTGAACATGCTGGCATCATCGGGTTATTTCCAATTAAATTGAAACTAACCTATTTACTCTTGTGGTGTGCATTCGGTTCAGTGCTCGTCTACGAATTTGTTTGAAGGCGCAGCCCAACCAATCGTAGTTTAATATCATTGAGTGACATTTCGTTTAGACAAAATGTGGCAACTTTGTATATAGATGAAGAAAATATTTCTATATAAGCCGCGAATGATTGTAACATTTAGAGTGTGACAAAAAGCCACGAGTTATTTAAATGTGAATGTTGCATGGCTGTCGTATCTTTCCGTTATCTTCATTCGCAGATAGCTAATTTTGGCTTTCCCGTAAATCACTACGACTATAGCGTAACATTGAAAGCCACATCACCACCGTTATCTCGTTTTTAGAGCCTTGTTTGTAAAATGTGTTATGATAGGAGAAAGCGTGTTTGTTCATGCAGCGTTAAACACGCCTAAACAAATGAATGGGTTTTGGAGAAAGGTTAACATTTAATCTATAAGTAACTTATCTCACTCATTTTCGCCTCAATTTTATTAATCCGGTCCAAAAACGTACAAACCGTGTTTTTATACCTTCCATCCTTGCTGAACTTTCGAAACTTCTTCGCTCTCTTCCTCTTCCTCCTCTGCACGTCAACCGTTTTCATCTGCTACAGAACTTCCTAACATTTCCTTCTTACGACCATCATTCCATCAGACTGCAAAAATATTTTCTTTCCGTTATTGCTCGTTAGTTAAGGCCCTAAACATTCCACGTTCGTGAATGGAACAATGTAAAATTTCTCAAACACAATCATGTTGTAAGCATACGATCACACGCCTATCTGAAAATACAAGGGTGTCTCTTAAAAATGCATCGTGCAGCAATTTAAAAATATGCAAAATTAATGTTTCAAGAAATCTAACAAGTAACCATTTAAATAAATTATTTTCGATAAGAATTTCATTGTGAAATTTAAAGGTCCTCCGTTTATGTAATATAAGAACAAAAGCATATGATATCATAGTATGTCGTAACAAATGATAAATCATACTTTTAAAAAATTATCAGAATATATACGCACTACGTAAAAAAAAGTTGATTCATGACCAAACCATACATGGCAATGTACACATAAATAAATGGATAACAAAAAATAATTAAGTGAACATATAAATTAATCGCAGAATTAATTGCAATGACCCTAACCAATGAAATAAACATCGTCAACTAAAGTAAAACGAAGTGATGACAAATAATAATCAATGAACAATGACAGAGCAGCATAAAAAATATAACGACAAATAAATTTTGAAATGAAATTGATAAGCAGAGGTAAAAGATAATATAGATCAGACAAAGACTCACACAGCAACAAACGCATAGGCACACATACACAGACATTTACCTAGACAGATACAACTTTATGGACAGATACAAAGCAATCTCAAAAACAGAAAACAAACACAGGAAAAGATAGATAACTGATAAGAAGCAAATGCAAAAATATTACATCGCTATCATTCAGAGGCAGGAGAAAAATATTTCATCAATCCATCAAACCTTTAATAAAAACAACAGCCTACATAGCACAGTGCACTAAAAGTTAACGAAACATTGATAGCAACGATGATAAATAATCCTACTCTAAATATGATGACAGCGTCAAATGTGGTACAAATTCAACACAGCCCTCGACAAATACAGTGCATACCAATAGACCAACCCTAATAAGTTATATAATTTTCTGTCAATTCTATTTACACAGGTGAGCGTATGAAAACATTCGAATGAGGCACGCATCAATATTTGGCCAGCAATTCCAATGGGATTCCTCTCTGTGAATGAACACTAGCCTATCCACAGTGATGAAAACCATTTCATATTTTTCTTCCTATGCAAGACTCTGTCAATCGAATATCACAAACTAAACTTAAATCTACGCAATTGACCAGTTTGTTTGAAATTTATGTAAGTCTTGTCGCTAATGTCGGAGCCACCTAAGCTGTTGATGCAGGCACAAACACATTCGCACACATACATAAGACACACACTTTTAAGCATCTTAACCAGCAAATCTATTTTACTATTACGCAGCAATTTAAATACATTTTTTTTATTTTAAAATTCGCAATCTTCCACACTGATTAAACGAGGAAAACGCACATAAACAAAATACTTCATTGACAGGTTATTCTGTTAATTTATGATGCATCAACGTTTCACTTATAAAAAAAAATAACCAAAGTTTATAATTAATTTAATACAATTTATCAATAATTTATAATAATTTGTATATATAGTTGATCGTGCATCATGTGAATGAAAATATATTCGTGCCGACACCAGTTTATGTGTTACAACCACTGGTGATGATGGAGAACATGAATAACAATAATGAATAATAACATAAAAATATATAATAACAATAAATTATAATGGTAGTAATACGTGGCAACGTTGTAAAAAAAAGTAATCGTATCTTTTCCCTAGTTTAGTTTAGTAATGACGATTCAAGATGCAATAGCGTGGGCTCAGTTTTACTATTCAGTGTTTGAAAGATGGTAGATGCAAGTATAAGGAGAGAAACTCAATGGAAGTTAACAAGGTGGAATTCATCAATTATGAGTGAGATGAGGACGACACCAAATGACGTTCAATCGAGACGATGACAACGCTTTAGAAAAAACGTTACTATGATGGTAAAAATAATATGGATGATAATGGCGGTGAAAAACTAAGTAGTTAATCGTCGTCATCATCAAAACCACTCTCGGATGAAGCATATGAGTTTGAATCGGAGTCATCCGCCCGATCCTTCTTATCATCATCCTCCTCATCCGTTGAATCCCACTTCGGTTCAATTATCTCCTTGGCTTCTTTCACGTCCAGCTGTTAACGGATATAATGAGCATGTTAAGTTATGTCATGTTGCTTCATGGTTGGGCCA
>NW_008704965.1:0-1079 GCF_000326865.2 Helobdella robusta | reverse complement strand
AATGTTGTGTCTGTGTTGTTGTTGAGGATGTTATTGATGTTGTGTTTGTGTTGTTGTTGATGATGTTATTGTTGTTGATGATGATGTTATTGTTGTTGTGTGGTTGTTGATGATGTTATTGATGTTGTGTTTTTGTTGTTGTTGATGTTATTGTTGTTGTGTTGTTGTTGTGTTGTTGTTGTATTTGTGTTGTTGTTGATGATGTTATAGTTGTTGTGTTGTTGTTGATGATGTTATTGTTGTTGTGTTGTTGTTGATGATGTTATTTTTGTTGTGCTTGTGTTGTTGTGGATGATGTTATTGTTGTGTTGTGTTGTTGTTGATGATGTTATTGTTGTTGTTGTGTTTGTGTTGTTGTTGTGTGTGTGTTGTTGTTGTGTTGTTTTCACGTATTTTCCATTTTTGCCCCTACGTTGATGTTCAGTAATTTCGTTCTGTGGTCAAGCTGCTTACTAAAAATTAACAAATAATTTATATCTAGGCATAAATAACCTAACAAACACCAATATTAACAACAATTGAAACGTACGAACAAGAGAAAATAAAAAATTCCACTTTTTATGATGTGGATGTGTCGATGATGATGTTTTGGGTATCACGAACACGAGAAGAACAGTTGATTACCTTTCCACTTCCTGCCTCTCCACATCAAAAACATCATCACCGTCATCATCATCATCACCGTCATCACCATAATTATTTCGTCTTCAGCATCGCCATTGCAAGCACCATCATCATTACTATCTCAACCATAACCAATCATCATCATCGTCATTATTATCGTAATCGTCATCACCTGTCTCTTTCTTAAAAGCTTTCTGTATAACCGGAAACTCTTCAACCTCATCCACTTCCGGTGAAAATTTGCCTGTTGCTTCCAGTGTAAAAGTGCATCGACGAGTGCTAATTAAAATGCAAGCGCGGATTCCATTGAAAGCTTTTAAATGCGCATTTTTTTCTTCCCATTTCGACATTTTAAACGTGTGGCTTAATGAATTTATAAAAATGGCAGATATCCCCGCTGAAAAGTCTCTTTGTTGTTGTTGAGGTTGTTGTTGTTGTTGTTTTTGCGCGCGAGT
>NW_008704964.1:0-1079 GCF_000326865.2 Helobdella robusta | reverse complement strand
TGAATGATTAAATGACGGAAAGATGAACGAATGAAAAGAAACGAACCAGCTAATGAGTGAATAACAAATAAAGGAATAAAAAATGAAAGATGGAGAGGAGGTTCTACACGACGGCTGCAGGGACATAAACAACCTTTATCTCAACGTGAAAAAACTGCCTTGATGTGAACAAGTGAGTTAATGAGTGTAGAGAGGAAGAGGATGATGATAATGATGACGATGAAAACGATGATGATGATGATGATGATGATGATGATGATGATGGGGATGAGGATGATGAGGATGATGAGGATGATGAGGATGATGAGGATGGTGATGATGATGATGATGATGATGATAATGACGACGACGATAATAATGATGATAATAAAAATGGTAAATATAATTATTGAAATGACAAAAAAATGCTTTTTCAATTAAAAAGAATAATCAACCAAAACATCTGGACATAATGATGATGATAATTAATGATGATGATGATAGTGATGAAAAGGCCGGTGATGACGATGATAATTATGGTAATGACGATGATAATGACGATGACGATAATAATGATGATAATGATGATGCTAATGGTGATGAGTATCTTAAAGGGTAATATGTTGATAGCCAAATGGCTCGTCCAATGAAATATGCTGTTTGAGACCTAGGGTGAGATGCTGTGTATGCTCTTGATGATGATGCTACTACTGCTGCTACTACTGCTGCTACTGCTGATGATGATGATAATAATAATGATGATGATAATGGTGATGATGATGATGATAATGATGATGGTAGTGACGTTTAAAAGCACGATGATAATGATGACGACGACGACGACAATTCTGAAATGTTGAAATTTGTATAATGGGAAAACATACTACGTGCACGCAGAAATACACAATCATCTATTTGCATAAAAAGAATACACAGTGTGCGTATAAATACCAAAATACACTAGTACAAATAACCTGGCATTAAGAACAAACACAAACTAATGTTTATACTTGAACCTGAACAAATACAAACGCTCACTCATTCAGATTACGTCGCTACATATGTATATATATATATATATATATATATATATATATATG
>NW_008704963.1:0-1080 GCF_000326865.2 Helobdella robusta | reverse complement strand
TCTTTATATATATATGTATATATATATATATATATATATATATATATATATATATATATATATATATATATATATACGTCCTACTTCGGAGAACCGGGACTCTGGACGCAAAACGAAGATTGATGATTGATATATATATATATATATATATATATATATATAGAGAGAGAGAGAGAGAGAGAGAGAGAAATTAAAATTAATAAGAACACTAAATCGATAAAATGTAATGAAATATATATATATATATATATATATATATATATATATGCAAATTTCATTGAAATTGTTCGCCCATTTTGGATTAATTAACTTCTTTATAAGACATTCAACGAGGCGGTATTGTTTGAGTTCATATTTATCTAAAACTGGAATAAAGCTAACAGCGCTGTTTCGGACCAATACTATTCTCAATACTCTACTAACCCATCTACAATTATATATATATGTATATATATATATATATATATATATATATATATATATATTATTGGTAAACCATTACCCGCCATAGGCCAGACGTACGTTTCGTTTCTCACGAGATTCGTCAGTAGCCTGCCGAATAAGGTTTAAGATAACACAACTCAATTATTGTAACCAAGAAACTCAAATTGAGGTGTCGCGACCAATAGGTAAGAACAACATTTCGTTGTTACTAGGTTTAAGAACCCATTCAGTCGCAAGAAGTATTATTGGTAAACCATTACCCGCCATAGGCCAGACGTACGTTTCATCTCTCACGAATATATATATATATATATATATATATATATATATATATATATATATATATATATACAGTATTTTATGATTTCTACAGAATTGTTGGCAATTAGAAGTTTGTCTTTTCAATTTAAATTTTCAGCGGTGGAGAGTTTTTATTACATTTCTCAATATTTCGAACCAAATTCTTGTCGTCATTATTTATTTTATTAACGTTAGAATAATATACAATTTCGCAATTTATTCTCGAGTGTATAAGACCTATTTCAATTTTTCAATCATCTTCTGCACTTGTTACATTCAATTTAGAGAATTTGTATAACCCAGTACTTGTTGCAGTTTATGTAGGGAATTCAGGGC
>NW_008704961.1:0-1080 GCF_000326865.2 Helobdella robusta | reverse complement strand
CAGTGAATGATCATGTCTGAGAAAGAAAAGAAGAGAGAGAGAAGAGAAAAATAGAAAGAGAGAGAGAGAGAGAGAGAGAGAGAGAGAGAGAGAGAAGTGAAAATACTAAAATTACGTAGATGGAAAAAAGATATCGATATTAATAATTACATTCAACGCTATCTTTAATAATAAAAAACAACAGCAACAACAATAACAACAACAATAATATTTTGCCTTGCCTAAGGGATTAAAACAAAACCAGTGCGATGGCATAAATATGACGTCACAATCATCATCAACGACGTCATTATAATCATCATCAAAGCCATCTGTATAGTCATCATCATCATCATCATCATTATATCATCATCACCTTCCTTTAAACTATTGATATTCTCATCATCATTCTCATAAATGCCATCATCATCAACGCCAAAGCCACCACCATAATAATAATCATCATCATCATCACGATCGTCCTCCTCACGTGACTTCCGTTCAAAAAAAGGGATGTGTGGATATAAAGAAAAAAATTAGGCAAGACATGTAGGAACGCCGCGGTGAAAGGACAGTGCGAACATAAGAGAGACAATGAAGAGAGAGAAGAAGAGGAGAGAGAGGGGAGTTCAAAAGAGTACAGAACAAAATAAAGAATAGGAAAAAATAAAGATAGATGAGGACAAAAATGAAAGAAAAAGGTCATAGGTTAAAGTTGAAAAAAGTGTAAAAAAAAAAAGAAAATTTAAGCGGAGAAATATTGGAAAAGTATTAAAGTAGGATAGTAGAGAGAGAGAGAGAGAGAGAGGAAGAGAGAGAGAGAAAGAGAGAAAGAGGGAGGGGAGGGGAGAGAGAGAGAAAGAGGGGGGGGGGGGGGGAAAGGAAAAAAAAAAGGAGAAAAAATCCAAAAAAGATTATTAATTGGTTAGGATGTCCCTGAAACTTTAAATGAAAGACGATTAAATGATTGCTTAAAGTTTTAGTAGTTTGATATTGAAATCATTGCCGTTGTTACTGGTGTTCTTAAAATTGTTGTTGTCACTGTTGCCCAAGTTGTTGCCACTTGTTGTTGCTATTTGTTGGGATTATTGATGCCCGGAA
>NW_008704960.1:0-1081 GCF_000326865.2 Helobdella robusta | reverse complement strand
TGTTGTTTGTGTTGGTTGGTTGTTTGTGTGGCTGGTTGTTTGTGTGGTTGTCTGTTTGGTTGAATGTTTGTTTGTGTGGTTGGATGTTTGTTTGTGTGTTTGTTTGTTTGTTTGTGTGGTTTGCATGGCCGGTTCATTTTTTGTCTGCATAACTTTTATAACTATTTGATTTCACATCAATCAATCCCAATTAATCCTCTCATTATATGTAATTAAATTTCAAAGTGGCAATTACTAAAAAATATCTTTGTCCTGATGATGATGTTGATGATGATGATGACGTTGACGATGATGATGATGATGTTGTTGATGATGATGATGATCCTTGTTAGCAGCATCATAATCAAGAGAGACAAAAAAGTGATAGCGCTAGTCATGTTTGTTGTACTTTTTTTTACACCATCATCATCATCCTAAACATCATCATCATCATCTTCTTCTTCATGATCATCACCATCGTCATCATGATCATCATCATCGTCATCATCGTAATCATCATCATTTCGCGTACGCTTAATCATATTTTAATGATTTTTGTGAGTTAATTCTTTACCTTTGCTATCATAAGCAATCCAAAAAAGTTGTAAAAAGTCAGATGGTATGATGTAAATTGGTAACAATGGGAAGTTTTACGATAATATATTAAATAACAATAATAATTAATAATTTTTAAATTATTATTATTATTAATTTTCAAATTATTATTATTATTATTATTGTTATTATTCTTATTATGAAGTTAAAAAAGCGATAAGATTACACAGATGTTGGCACGTCGCTCGCTAATTGTCTCAATAGGTGACCTCTACGCTGAGCTTGCCACATCAACAACTACACATCAACATCAACAGCTTTAACAACAACATCATCAACAACAACATCAACAACTTTAACAACAACATCAACAACAACACATCAACACAACAAAAACGGCAGTACAACAACAACATTACCATCAACATCAACAACACATTACAACAACAACATCAACAACAACATCAACAAAGCAATTTGTCGACAAAATAAAAATGAAACAGAGCTACACACAACAACACAACAATTACAAAGACAACTCCCACAA
>NW_008704959.1:5742-7484 GCF_000326865.2 Helobdella robusta | reverse complement strand
GTTCTTTCTATAAACTTTTCTAATTGTTGACGTGAATATTTTTTAATCAAATGGTTCTATGATATACGCCTGGAAATTGTGTTTAAATATTCAATTAGTTTTTAATTAATATGAGGCATTTGTTGGTATTTCTGTAATTCGCCCAATAGAGTTAAACCTATATTAAATGTGCCAAAATATTTTTTTATTCGAGTTTTATTAGGCAAAAGTTGTCGGGTACGGAGGAGGCAGAATTAAAACAAATTCTTTGCATAAGTTTGCAAAAATACGGACTGAAAACATTTTGGCAACAAACATTGAAGGATACCATGTACTCAAATTTGGAAAAACATCGACGGCACCAGTGGCAAATTTAGGAGGCTTATTGTGAGCATTTTTAATAAGTCGGAAAAAAGACCACAAATTGTTTCATGCGATTTTGCATGTATTTTTTGCGTACATTGATAAGCCATAATAAACGTGATCTATAATTATTATTTAACACAGTAGTCGGCAATTTTAACAATCATGTTCGTTATAACGCTAGTAAGTAGATATTTGGTTGTGTTAATTACATATATAACTAAAAAAATTGGTATATTACAAAAATGTTTCAGAAATGAATGATTGTGGACCGCAATTAAAGAAGTATGAAAAAATAAAAGTTTTTGAATAAATTTAGTTGAAAAAAGAACCAGTCAGCAAGCACCAGCTCCCTCGAGTCTGACACTAGGTCGGACAGGAACGATCCTCGTTAAACGAACATCTGAGATCTCATTGAGGGATCAAGCAGACGTGCATTTAAGTCTCACGCTCAGGAGCAGTTGCTACGACTCGTCATCCTGGTTTTAGTGTTATAGTCAGTTTTGACTGACGTCCAGGCGATGCATACTATAGAAATGATCCCTAAAAGTATGATCTTAAAAACCTTCTAAACTTGTGAACCTATTATACCAGTGTGGTTAATTAGTTAGGGGTGTTTTTACAGTCTAAAAAATAAATAACTGTTACAGATTAATATACGATTTTACTTTTTTTGAAAGGTTTTGTACAAAACGACATAAAATTAGAAAATAGTTTTATATATAATTTCGAATAAAAAGATGATTTTTTTAAAAATTTCCTTCCACTAGCGAATTAAAACGAAAAATTTAGTGATGTGGTGATGCAACAAACAGTTCTAATTTTGATCCAATTAGATTTCTCTCATCATGAAAATTGATGGTCATGCGATTAGTTCAAAAACTTTTTCTGTCGTTACGACATGTTGCTTAGGAATACTTCATCAAATGTACATTGTATAGAGACGTCGAAAATTAGAATATAGCATACAATGAATTCAATTGATTTATAGCAAATGTTGGGATTGAAAATATTTTTTAAATTGAGTTTAAGAAGGTTGGATGATAATAATGCGGTAGATTGAGTAATATTCCGTGAGAAATATGCCTTAGGTACATAGTCATCAACTTCTATGAATGTGAATAATATGAATGATACCTTTGTCTTTCAAAAAATGTTATATATAATGTTATATAACCGACCCTTTGGTCTTGTATGGTTTTGTTATTTCTCTCTACGTGGATTCTTGAATCCTGAATAGACTTGTTTTTTATCAACTTTGTCAGAAAGAAAAGAGTGCTGGCAATCACTTGTAAATATTGCTGTAATTAATCAGTCGTTTATTCAATTGAGAAAATCGTTAGAATACAGCACAATAACTAATCAACCGGTAAATCACAGAATAAGACCAATCATCAATA
>NW_008704959.1:0-5692 GCF_000326865.2 Helobdella robusta | reverse complement strand
TGATTTCTTCATCATGAAAATTGATGGTCATGCGATTAGTTCAAAAACTTTTTCTGTCGTTACGACATGTTGCTGAGGAATACTTCATCAAATGTACATTGTATAGAGACGTCGAAAATTAGAATATAGCATACAATGAATTCAATTGATTTATAGCAAATGTTGGGATTGAAAATATTTTTTAAATTGAGTTTAAGAAGGTTGGATGATAATAATGCGGTAGATTGAGTAATATTCCGTGAGAAATATGCCTTAGGTACATAGTCATCAACTTCTAAAATTATAATAGCGTTAATATTGATGAATATTTAGTTATTTGGGGCGTTTTTGCGTTTTATCAAAATATGAATGTGAATAATATGAATGATACCTTTGTCTTTCAAAAAATGTTATATATAATGTTATATAACCGACCCTTTGGTCTTGTATGGTTTTGTTATTTCTCTCTACGTGGATTCTTGAATCCTGAATAGACTTGTTTTTTATCAACTTTGTCAGAAAGAAAAGAGTGCTGGCAATCACTTGTAAATATTGCTGTAATTAATCAGTCGTTTATTCAATTGAGAAAATCGTTAGAATACAGCACAATAACTAATCAACCGGTAAATCACAGAATAAGACCAATCATCAATAATTAAGCTTCTCTCGTCAGACTGATTATATATATTGAGTTTTTCTAGCCCTGGCATTCTTTACTGCAGTGAGTTTCTAGCTATAAAGAATCTTACTTTTGACCCCAATGTTGTAATCTTCTGAAGATCCCACTTCTGACACCAGTGTCGTAACTTCTTCGACCTCGTAACAACCAACACTAATTTTATATTTTCAATACTCTCTAAATCTGCAACACCGTGTTGTTGTTTCCAACAATAGTTATGAGTTCGTTTATCCGTAAGTTCAAAATTTAAAAGCAAACTAAGTTGAACGTTTATCTCAAAACCAGCAGTAATAGAAACAAGAAATTTGTTCAAATAATCACATTTACGAATTCGCATCGAATCTCACTTCTAGTTCTCTTTGTTTTGTCATCTTCTTCGTTCTTATTTTCCCCAATCTCGCTTCTGCGTTGTTTATATAGCTACCGATCTGCTTGTAAATGTGCCATATAGCCGTAACATGCCCATAAATCAATTTGCAACCATTTTAATTACCTTACACCATTTAATTATTTTACAAGCGGTTCATTCCTCAATGCATGTTTAACAATTGCTAACTATTAGTTATTTTTATCTCGATCTAACGTCTGTAACAAAAAAAATAATAGTATTTGATTGATTTTTGAGTGATTTTTAAAGATCACGTAGGATAAAAAATTAAAATGTGCACGCATATTTCATGAATTTGTAGTACTTTTTTGGTAAACAATTTGATTAGATGTAATATACGTAAATAAAACCTTTGGCAATGAAAACATGGCAATTCTATATTGTAAAAAAATATGTGAGAAGATAAAGTTAAAAAAGCAAAAAACAGTTATAAAAATCGTGTTCTGTGATAAATGTAAAAGGCACATTACATATTTTTCTTTAACTTCGATAAATGAGTTTAATTTTTGTTTGATTCATAAACACATTTTCAAAAATGTAATGAATACAATTTTGTTATTTTCTTAAATGACAAATAAGTTTATGTAAAAAAATGGAAAATGAAAAGTTTTGTAATTAATTTAATTAAAAAGAACCAGTCAGCAGGCACCAGCTCCCTCGAGTCTGACACTAGGTCGGACAGGAACGATCCTCGTTAAACGAACGTCCGAGATCCCATTGAGGGAGCAGGCAGACGTGCATTTGAGTCTCACGCTCAGGAGTAGGTGCTACGACTCGTCATCCTGGTTTTAGTGTTATAGTCAGTTTTGACTGACGTCCAGGCGATGCATACTATAGAAATGATCCCTAAAAGTATGATCTTAAAAACCATCTAAACTTGTGAACCTATTATACCAGTGTGGTTAATTAGTTAGTGGTGTTTTTTTTATAGTCTGAAAAATAAATAAATAACTCTTAAAAATTAATATATTATTTTACTTTTTTTGACAAGTTTTGCAGAAAAAAGTACAAAATAATATAAAATTACTACAATTTTTAAAATATAATTTGTTTGAAATTTCCTACCATTAGCGAATTAAAATGAACAATTTAGTAATGTGGCGATGCGACAAACAGTTTTAACTGTGATCCAATTTAGTTATCCCTCATCATGAAAATTGATGGTGACGCGCTTAATTATTGAAAAACAATTTTTGTCGTTACGGCATGTTACTGTGGAATACTTCATCATATGCACATTATTTAGAAATGTTGATAATTACAATATAGTTTACATTGAATTTGATTGATTTTATAGCAAACATGTATTTTTTGCGTACATTGATAAGCTATAATAAACGTGATCTATAATTATTATTTAACACAGTAGTCGGCAATTTTAACAATCATGTTCGTTATAACGCTAGTAAGTAGATATTTGGTTGTGTTAATTACATATATAACTAAAAAAATTGGTATATTACAAAAATGTTTCAGAAATGAATGATTGTGGACCGCAATTAAAGAAGTATGGAAAAATAAAAGTTTTTGAATTAATTTAGTTGAAAAAAGAACCAGTCAGCAAGCACCAGCTCCCTCGAGTCTGACACTAGGTCGGACAGGAACGATCCTCGTTAAACGAACATCTGAGATCTCATTGAGGGATCAAGCAGACGTGCATTTAAGTCTCACGCTCAGGAGCAGTTGCTACGACTCGTCATCCTGGTTTTAGTGTTATAGTCAGTTTTGACTAACGTCCAGGCGATGCATACTATAGAAATGATCCCTAAAAGTATGATCTTAAAAACCATCTAAACTTGTGAACCTATTATACCAGTGTGGTTAATTAGTTAGTGGTGTTTTTTTTATAGTCTGAAAAATAAATAAATAACTCTTAAAAATTAATATATTATTTTACTTTTTTTGACAAGTTTTGCAGAAAAAAGTACAAAATAATATAAAATTACTACAATTTTTAAAATATAATTTGTTTAAAATTTCCTACCATTAGCGAATTAAAATGAACAATTTAGTAATGTGGCGATGCGACAAACAGTTTTAACTGTGATCCAATTTAGTTATCCCTCATCATGAAAATTGATGGTGACGCGCTTAATTATTGAAAAACAATTTTTGTCGTTACGGCATGTTACTGTGGAATACTTCATCATATGCACATTATTTAGAAATGTTGATAATTACAATATAGTTTACATTGAATTTGATTGATTTTATAGCAAACATTAGGATTGAAAATATTTTTTAAATTAAGTTAAGGAAAATTTGTTGTTAATAATGCAGTATATTGGGTTTTTGTATGTAAAAAAATGATAGTTTATAAAAATCTAATTCCTTGTAAAATAGTTTTATTTTTTTGAAAAAATGATGTTTGCGATAATTTGTTTTGAATTTTCAAGTACTAGCGATTTAAAGTAAACTATTCAGGGGTGCATCAAAAAATTTATTATTTGATCAAAATAGTTATCTTTGCTCATTAAAATTAATGATAATGATGCTTTCAATTATTCAAACCAAGTTTTTACTGTAACAGTTATAGTAAAATTCAAGAGACACAACATTTAAAGTCGTTCATTGATTGAATGTAGTTAAATTGAATGATCATCATTTAAAAAAAAAAATAAAAAAAATTTTGAAATTAACTTAGTTTAAAAAAGAACCAGTCAGCAGGCACCAGCTCCCTCGAGTCTGACACTAGGTCGGACAGGAACGATCCTCGTTAAATGAACGTCTGAGCTCCCATCGTGGGAGCAAGCAGACGTGCATTTGAGTCTCACGCTCAGGAGTAGGTGCTACGACTCGTCATCCTGGTTTTGGTGTTATAGTCAGTTTTGACTGACGTCCAGGCGATGCATACTATAGAAATGATCCCTAAAAGTATGATCTTAAAAATCTTCAGAACTTGTGAACCTATTATACCAGTGTGGTTAATTAGTTATTGGTGTTTTTTTTTACAGTCTGAAAAATAAACAACTGTTACAGATTAATATACGATTTTACTTTTTTTGAAAGATTTTGTACAAAATGACATAAAATTAGAAAAATGTTTTAAACATAATTTTGAATAAAAGGATGATTTTTTTAAAAATTTCCTACCACTAGCGAATTAAAACGAATAATTTAGTGATGTGGTGATTCGACAAACAGTTCTAATTTTGATCCATTTAGTTTTCTATCATCATGAAAATTGATGGTCATGCGATTAGTTCAAAAACTTTTTCTGTCGTTACTGCGGAATCCATCATCAAATGCACAATATTTAGGGGCGTCGAAAATTAGAAGTTAAGGAAGGTTAGTTGATAACAATGCAGTAGATTGAGATATATTCCATAAAAAATATGGCATACATAGTCATCAACTTCTAAAATTATATTAGAGTTAATAATGTTAATAAAAAAGTTATTGAAAACATTTAGTTATTTGGTGCGACTTTTGCGTTTTATCAAAATAAGAATGTGAATAATATGAATAAAACCTTTGTCTTTCAAATATGTAAAAAAATGAAAAAAAGAAAAGTTTTGAAATTAATTTAGATGAAAAAAGAACCAGTCAGCAGGCACCAGCTCCCTCGAGTCTGACACTAGGTCGGACAGGAACGATCCTCGTTAAACGAACATCTGAGATCTCATTGAGGGATCAAGCAGACGTTCATTTAAGTCTCACGCTCAGGAGCAGTTGCTACGACTCGTCATCCTGGTTTTAGTGTTATAGTCAGTTTTGACTGACGTCCAGGCGATGCATACTATAGAAATGATCCCTAAAAGTATGATCTTAAAAACCTTCTAAACTTGTGAACCTATTATACCAGTGTGGTTAATTAGTTAGGGGTGTTTTTTTTTACAGTCTGAAAAATAAACAACTGTTACAGATTAATATACGATTTTACTTTTTTTGAAAGGTTTTGTACAAAATGACATAAAATTAGAAAATTGTTTTAAACATAATTTTGAATAAAAGGATGATTTTTTTAAAAATTTCCTACCACTAGCGAATTAAAACGAATAATTTAGTGATGTGGTGATTCGACAAACAGTTCTAATTTTGATCCATTTAGTTTTCTATCATCGTGAAAATTGATGTTCATGCGATTAGTTCAAAAACTTTTTCTGTCGTTACTGCGGAATCCATCATCAAATGCACAATATTTAGGGGCGTCGAAAATTAGAAGTTAAGGAAGGTTAGTTGATAACAATGCAGTAGATTGAGATATATTCCATAAAAAATATGGCATACATAGTCATCAACTTCTAAAATTATATTAGAAATTATAATGTTAATAAAAAAGTTATTGAAAACATTTAGTTATTTGGTGCGACTTTTGCGTTTTATCAAAATAAGAATGTTAGCGTTTTATCAAAATAAGAATGTGAATAATATGAACGAAACCTTTGTCTTTCAAATATGTAAAAAAAATGAAAAAAAGAAAAGTTTTGAAATTAATTTAGATGAAAAAAGAACCAGTCAGCAGGCACCAGCTCCCTCGAGTCTGACACTATGTCGGACAGGAACGATCCTCGTTAAACGAACGTCCGGGATCCCGTTGAGGGAGCAAGCAGACGTGCATTTGAGTCTCACGCTCAGGAGTAGGTGCTACGACTCGTCATCCTGGTTTCGGTGTTATAGTCAGTTTTGACTGACGTCCAGGCGAT
>NW_008704958.1:0-1080 GCF_000326865.2 Helobdella robusta | reverse complement strand
GTAGATGGGTAGGTAGGTAGGTAGGTAGGTGGGTAAGTAGTTGGGTAGGTAGGTGGGTAGGTTGGTTGGTTGTTGGTTAGTAGGTTAAAGAAATAAAAATTAAACGAAAGAATGAATAATTGAATGTATTAATCAATCAATCAATTTATCACTAATTAAAATAAATAAAAACTAATAAAAATTTCGTGAATGCTGGAGAAGAATAACAAAATCAAATAAAAAACTCGAATCGAAAGTTACAAGCCAGCCTTTTTTTCCAATTAAATAACTACACAAAAATGAATGAACAAACAATGAATGAATTGAATGAAAATTAATTAATTAATTAATTAATATATATATTTATATATAAATAAGATAATAAATATAGAATCAAAAAAAAAAAATTCTTCGACTAGGAAGCCTGAGTCGAAGTGGGAGAGCCTTTTCTTGCGCTCCAACCCTCTGCAATGAAATAAACAAACCTCACCCCACTGATAATTATTCAAAAATATAAACTTCCCATCTCCAGCTGAGTAGCTAGGAGGGAGAAGTGGGACGATGGTTGGAAACAGAGCAACACAAAAAATGTTTCATCATCATCATCGTCGTCGTCATAACCACCATCATCACCACCATCATCATCATCTTCGTCGTCTTGGTCATCATCATCTTCATCATCATCATCGTCTTCGTCATCACCATCTTCATCATCATCATCGTCATCATCATCATCGTAATCATCATCACTATCATCATCATCATCATCACTACCATCATCATCATCTTCGTCGTCATCATCATCTCGTCATCGTTATCATCATCATCATCATCACGTGTACGTAATGTGATGCTGCTATATATATGTTTGTATGTATATGAATAAAAATGTGTATGCACTGTATATACTCATTCCAAAATATGTATATATATATTATATACATATATTATGTATGTATGTATACATATATATATATATATTTTTACAATATTCTATAAATTCTACCGAATGTTTGGCGTTAATATGTTTGTAGTTCGTTTTTTCGATTTTTCTCACTAAAGTTTTTTGGTGAACGTTTAGTTTATTAAATCAAAATAACA
>NW_008704956.1:0-1084 GCF_000326865.2 Helobdella robusta | reverse complement strand
GGTAATTCATCATGTGTAAATCAAACGCGAGACTAATAACAATTTCTTCAGTTAAGAAGCAGCGAGATGGTATGCTAATTGATTTATACAAGGGCTTCACATTTCAAACTGACTGGAAAATAGAAAAAAAATAAAATCATCTCGTCTACTCGTCATCTCGTCATTATTAATATCATCATCGTGGTCCTAAATGTCTGTCTGTGTGTGTGTGTGTGTGTGCGTGTGTGTGTGGGTATGTGTGTGTGTGTGAGTGTGTGTGTGTGCGTGCGTGTGTGGTATGCATGTGTGTACGTGTGTATGTGTAAAATAAAACATAAAACAACTCATCCAAAAAATTTTACTTTTCCAAAACATTTTACAACATTTTCCAAATATTTTATAACCTTTAACAGTCTTGTTACGTATATAACTTTGAAAATTAATAGATCCCTAAATTCTAACAAGAACACGATACAATACTTTGTATCAATTATACAATATTATCTCGTCATCGCTATCATCATCGTCATCAACTGTTTCCATCATTATCATGATCGTCATCACCATCATCACCGGCCGGAAATGGATCGTTAAACTTTCTAGCCGGGAAAAAACTATCAGCACACATAAACCCACACACAAGTTTACAACATACAAAACATAAACACATAAATAGACATAGTTAAAATAATACACATAGATAAAATAATATACATAGATAAAATAATACACATAGATAACATAATACACATAGAACAATCAGGAAAGAATAATAAAATCATCTCAAACTGTCATAAACAACATATTCACGTCCTATAATAATTGCCATAAATTAAAAATATAATACAAATTATATGTGTGTGTTTGTATGTGTGTGTGTGTGTGTGTGTGTTTGTATGTGTGTGTGTTTGTGTGTGCATTTATAAAAAAATTAGAAGCATAAAACATAACTAACAGTATAATGTATATGATTTTGGATTATATAAGCTAATTGCTAGCCGTTAATAAATAACAAAAACAAACAAAATTATCTAGATGTGTATGTTTGTTTGTGTGTGTTTGTGTGTGTGTGTGCATGTGTGTGTGAGTCTGCGAGCAAGAACTC
>NW_008704955.1:4746-8379 GCF_000326865.2 Helobdella robusta | reverse complement strand
TTTTTTACAGAGGGCCCGTTGTACTTCGTACCGCCTTGGAAATGAATGTTGCATTAATAACAGTTTAATTAACTTGGATAAAAGATGAAATATCAGCATAATTATTTACAGTTGTATCCTTCTTAATATCAAACGACTAATCGTTGTCTGATCCCAAATATTTAGTTGTCCCATTGCGCGTGCACATTAGGGTGGTCACAAGAAATTTTTTTTTGAAATCTTATTGGGGGAACCCCCTAAATTGTGCCACTTGACTAAAAAATGACATTTGTAAAGTTTTAGCTCAATTGGATAATGCTAACCCGTGCCTCATCGAGGTAGAAATTTTGAAAAATTGGAAAATTTTGAAAAAAAAACGCAGTTTTTTGTTTGTAAAATAAAAACGGTTCATTCTAGAAACATGATTTAAGTTTTATTTTGTTCATTGATTTGTTTTCTTCAAATGTTACTATGATCACTATTTAGCTACAAGTTATAGTTTCTGACATATTTGCATTGCTACAGATACACATTGAAAAAACGTTGAAATTCTCCATAACACAAAAACACACAATAACTTATTTACTATTACTAACCCGGGTGCTATATGTTGTTTTTATGTATTAATATTAAGATCTTTTGGTTTATCCACGTTTTTTCATCTTTGGTTTATATTCTTTGTTTTTCCGGTTTTTAAAACACACGATATTAAATAGTTTAATCACCACGTTTATTGTTTTGGTATTCTCAGTTGTGATGGCTTCCTTTTTATCTACATCTGCTCCGAGAAGTTCAAGACAAAAGGATAAAATTTATTTAATTGGTTTTGTGACCCACCAAATTACTGGTGGCAAATTACCATCAAATCGTCAAGTGTTACGTAGTTTGTTTTATAACATCCGTCAAGTAAAGCTGAATATAAAAGATGCGGCTAGGTTAACCATAAAAAAAGTTTTTATTTTCTGGGAGAAAGCAAGGATACAAACAAAACATTTGAAAGACTCTGTTGCTAAGCTAGAAAAACTTCATGAAGAATGGAGAAAACTACAAAAAAATTCTAACAGAACTGGACCAGCTCAGACAGAGAAAGAAAAACTTTTTAAGGCCATACTTGATGACCTATTTGACATAGCTCATCAAGATGCACTCCAGACTGCAACAGAGGAAGACAAATTGTTTTTGCTTAAGCAGAGAGAAAAGGGGCGCCCAGGTGTCATGGGAGGAGTTGATTTACAGTGTGTAAAAGCTGAAGAGCGTTGGCAAAAAAGAAATGCTTCGGAAATGGCGAGGTTAACAAAATTTAGGACAAGTTCAGGTGAGTTAATTAAAAGTAGATTGTTATTCTTGTTTAATTATAATGATGTGTTTTATATTTTAGAATTAGAAGAGCTTAAATATTTAGGTAGCAGCACGTCAGATGAAGATGAAATTGAAGATAATGATCAACGCACAGAGAAGGTAGATATGGTGACACTAAATTATGGGCCTGAAAAAAAGATGAAAAAATACACTAGAGGTACTGAAGAAATTGTTAATGAAAAGTTATTTCTAATATTGGATAGGTGTGCTATTTCAGATAGAGACGCAGCTAGAATAATATCAGCTACAATTGAATCTCTTGGCCATGATTCTCAGCAATATATTGTAAGTAGGAGTGTCATCCGCTTGCGCCGGCAAGAATTTAGAAAATAAAGAGCAAAACTCATTCAACAAAGATTTACAAATTCAGAATTAGAAGGAGCAGTTGTACATTGGGGTGGGAAATTACTTCCAGATATGTTAAATAAAGAAAATGTTGAAAGAGTTGCAGTCTTAATTAGCTGTGGAGAAGAAGAACAGTTAATTGGAGTTCCCCTATTAGAAAATGGTGCTGGCAGTACAATTGCAAAATCTGTTTATTCAGAACTTGGAAAGTGGGGTGCACTAGACAAGATTCAAGCAATGTCCTTTGACACAACTGCCGTGAATACTGGCCGCATTAAAGGCGCTTGCGTTTTATTAGAGCAATTGATGGAGAAAAAATTATTGTATCTTTCATGTCGCCACCACATTTTGGAGGTAGTGTTGAGATCAGGTTTTGATGCTGCATTGGGAAAGACTACAGGCCCTCAATCGGATATTTTCAAAAAATTTAAAACTGAATGGAACAGCATTGATAAAAAAAAATTTAAATCAGGAGTTAAAGATAAAAGTGTAGCCAGCAAATTGATTAATCCGGATCAAATTTCAAGTTATCTTCTAAAACAATTAACAGTTCATCATTCAAGGAGCGATTACAAAGAATTGATTAGTCTTTGTCTTATATTTTTAGAACGCTTTCCGTCAGAAAACATCGTGTTTGCGGCTCCTGGTGCTTTTCATCACGCAAGGTGGATGGCGAAAGCGATATATTCATTGAAAATATACCTTTTAAGAGAACAGTTTCAACTGACAAATTTTGAAAAGCAAGGATTCCATGATATTTGTCTATTTATTATAAATATTTATGTGAAAGTGTGGTTGGATGCCCCGAAACCTGCACTTGCTCCAAACCAAGATTTACAATTGTTAAAATCTTTGGTAAATTACAATAAAGTCAATAAATTTATCTCAGATAAATCAGTTTCAAAATTTATAAACCACTTATGGTACCTCAATCCAGAGCAGGCTGTTTTTTCATTATTCGATGATTCATTAAGTAATTGTGTAAAAAAGAGAATGGCATCAAAATTAATATCTCAAGCAAATGAGGATGAAGAACTTGATGACTACTGTGATATGAAACCACTAATAAAATTAAATGAAGTATCAGAGATATTAGACAAAAATGTTGACCATTTTATTTCATCACAATCAATCAATTTTTCAAAAAGATATAATATTAATGATCAATTTTTGCATACCAATCCAGAATTATGGAGTAATAACGAAAAATATTTGAAGAGTAAAAAGATTGTGGACGGATTAAAAGTTACAAATGATACAGCAGAGAGGGGTGTTAAATTAATAACAGATTACAACTCATGTATTACAAAAGTCGAAGAACAAAAACAATATCTTTTGCAGGTAATTGCTGAATGTCGGACAAAATTTCCTGGTTGCTCAAAAGCCTCCTTATCCGAGCCTCTACCTTTTGAACAAACAATGAGTTAAAGTAGTAATTTATTTGATGTATTACAACTATAAACAATATAATATGATTAAAAAATAAGTTTATTTGTTAATAATAATGATTTAGATACAACGGTGTTATTTTAAAAACATTTCTTCATAAACAAATTAAGTTTTTGTGTGTTTTTGTGTTATAGTGAAATTCAACGTTTTTTCAATGTGTATCTGTAACATTGCAAATATGTCAGAAACTATAATTTGTAGCTAAATAGTGATCACATAGTAACATTTGAAGAAAACAAATCAATGAACAAAATAAAATTTAAATCATGTTTCTAGAGTGAACCGTTTTTATTTTACATACAAAAAACTGCGTTTTTTTTCTAAATTTTCCAATTTTTCGAAATTTCAACCTCGATGAGGCACGGGTTAGCATTATCCAATTGAGCTAAAACTTTACAAATGTCATTTTTTAGTCAAGTGGCACAATTTAGGGGGTTCCCCCGATAAGATTTCGAAATTTTTTTTTTACATATAGCGTTGTAACCACCCTAGTGCACATAA
>NW_008704955.1:0-1774 GCF_000326865.2 Helobdella robusta | reverse complement strand
TTATCATTTTCAGCACTGTTTCAATGTCAATGTCAACAACAACACACGTTTGAACGACATTTTCCCCGAGATCGGGGGTTGCCGTTTGGCTACCTATGATGAAACCGAAATACCCCTCGACGCCATCCACATCTGTCACTCGCCTCAGTATCACGCAACCCCGCTTTCACCCTGTCCTTCTCCACCTACTCTCTCCATCCCAATCGCGGACGACCCCTTCCTACAACTCCTTCAACCTCGAACTCCAACGCTCGCCTAATCCCGACCCTTTCATCCCTTCTCAACACATGTCCATACCACCGCAATCTCGATCTCCTTATCAATGTCACAATAATTACATAATTATATTGATAGTAATAATAATATTGGTAATGGCAATGATAATAAAAATGACAGTGGTGGTGATAATAATGATGGTGATAGTAATAATAATCCCAATAATAATGATAAATAGTAATGCTAATAATAATGGTAATAGTAATTTTAGCAATGATAATCGTAATGGTTTTAGTAATAACAATAATAATGATAATAATAATAATAATAATAATAATAATAATAATAATAATAATAATAATAATAATAATAATAATGGGAACACCTTTTATTTTTCACCATAAAAAAACAGACAATGATATATATATATATATATATATATATATATAAATATATAAGTTAATGTTAATTAAATAATGCGCAATGATAAAATGTTTAAAAATTGTATAAAATAATATTAAAGGTTAAGACCGTTTTGCTCATTGTGAAGTTAAGTGCAGAACGGTGAAATATATTTAATTAGCATCATAGCTTTTTCCTGTCACAGTAAATGTCATACGATAATCTTATAACAGTGTTTATCAATTTATCATTAAATGATAGCGGCCATGGAACTTTAAACAGTAACAAATTAAAATTATTGTAAAAACCAACAGGCGTTATTTCGAATGAGTTTATAACTATTGAACAATGTTCATAGTCTTTATTTAAACAACAATGCAAATTATTAGAGTATTTATTTCTCTTGTATTGCCTGGAGGATTCCAGATTGGTTTCATGGCACACAGTTAATTCTAGAATCTCAATTTTGTTATTTTGAAGTATGGCGATATCGGGTCGTAAAGTGTTGAATAATTGAGATATTGGGCGAATACCCTCAGACTCTAAATCTGCAAATAAGAGGCAATTAGCTGGAGCGGATATTTTCAGCCAATTGATGATCACGACCAATATCTTGTTGTGTCTTTCGGTATATCTTGCCAGAGCGGATGTAGAACCACAATTGGAAACTACGTGCTTATTTGTCTGTCGAGAATCACAGAGAGGGCATTGAGGGCTTTGCGTTTTATCCCATCTAAACAAATTTGCATTAGTAGGCAACTGCTGGACTAAATACTTCCTAGCAAATTTGTAGAGGACTCCGTCAAGATTTTCCGTGGACTTTGACCAACGGAATATGATGTTGGCTTTGATGAAATTTTTTATATTTAAAATTAGTGAACCTTGACTCTGCAGCGAGAAAACATGATTTAAGCTACATTCAATTCTTTTTTCTTCAAAATGACTAAGCGACGACTTTATTTGGCCGTATTTTAAGAGCGTATTATCTACTTTGATAAAATCGATCGCTGATTCTTTATAAAGACATTGAATCTCTTTGTTGCTAATAGTTTTAAAATAATTCCAAAGTTTCAGTCTCATTTTTTCTGTCGCATCTTTTAATGAAATGATGCCATGACCACCCATTGTGTGGCAGAGAAAGTAGTTCAGACACACA
>NW_008704952.1:0-1087 GCF_000326865.2 Helobdella robusta | reverse complement strand
AATTTTCAATCCATTTATGTGTTCGCTTAACTCTTTTGCAGTGCATTGCTGGTCCAATCGACCAACGTAAAAAACTTTTCTTTTTGGCGAAGGTTTCATCGCTTTCAAATTTGTTTGTTTATCAGTTTGGGTGCCTATAACTGTTTTCATATATGCTATGTTAGTGTTGTGTGTTTGTATGTATGTATGTATGTATGTATGAATGTATGTATGTATGTATGTATGTATGTATGTATGTATGTATGTATGTATGTATGTATGTATGTATGTATGTATGTATGTATGTATGTATGTATGTATGTATGTATGTATGTATGTATGTATGTATGTATGTATGTATGTATGTATGTATGTATGTATGTATGTATGTATGTATGTATGTATGTATGTATGTATGTATGTATGTATGTATGTATGTATGTATGTATGTATGTATGTATGTATGCATGTATGTAGTGTAGGTGTATTCTTCGATCAATGAATGTAGCGTTCTCTCTGATGAATCCATTGTTATCAGTCAAACGTCTTTGTATTAATTATTTTCATTTTATTCTTTTTTTGTTTATTTAGTTGCGTTGTTAATAGTGTAATGGTTAAAGTGCTAATCATCACGTACAGCGTTTGTGATGGGTTGTTTCACGTGCATTTGCATGAGTTGTGCGCGCGCGCGTGTGTGTGTGTGTGTGGTGTGTGTGTGTGTGTGTGTCTGTGTTTGTCGTTGATAGCTCTGAAAAATGGCAAAAATACAAGGAAAGTATCAATCACATCAGCAAAATTGTTTCATCTCGTTGATAAAAATAATAAATATAACAACGTCGAAACAAAAACATCAAGAAAAAACAAAATTAATACAAATAATATGAACCAGATCTATACAAACCATACAAACAACAACAACAACAATGAGCAACAACAACAACAAAAGTTTAAACATTTAAACGAAAAAATACAAACATTATTATGCGAAATATTCCCTCTGGCTCAATGGAGTGGATGTTTGTCTGACAGCCTGATTACCTAAACAACAAAAACTTAAACATAAAAAACAAAGACATAGGAAACATAGACAACAAAAACTATATAGACT
>NW_008704951.1:5681-8424 GCF_000326865.2 Helobdella robusta | reverse complement strand
ACAAACAACATACATAAGATAGTTCGTGATGTCTCTAATGATGATGATGATGAAGATGAGACGATGATGATGATGAAGGTGATGAAGATGGTAATGATGATGGTAACGATGATGATAATGATGATTTCACAAAAAGAGTCATTATTTATCATCATCTATATTTTGCATCATCGTCACCTTTATCATCATCATTATTACATATGGTATTGGTAGTATTTTATATGTAGTAGTAGTAGTAAGATGCATTTGCATAACAACAGTTTCATTAAATTTTCATGATGAATTCTGATAATTCTAATTTCAATGCAATGAACAATTTTCAGAAAATTGAAAAGACAAACTTCAAATTGATTAATGCCAAAAATTTGGTAGAATTCATTTAATACTATAAATATATATATATATATAAATAAAGAGAGAGAGAGAGAGAGAGAGAGAGAGAGAGAGAGAGAGAAAGAAAGAGAAAGAGTGTTTATGTATTAGTAATACTGCATTAGCATCTTAGCGTAATATTTTTAAAAGTAAAGATCACCTTACCTTAAATCTTTCTGGCAAAAAGAGAAAGAGAGAGAGAGAAGAAGTGAAGATAAAGACACAAAAGAGCGAATGAAAAAGAAATGCTTATATATATATATATATATATATATATATATATATATATATTCTACAATTGAAAAACATAAATAATGATGGATGGATGGAAGTATAGAAGGAAAGTTGTTGTTAAAATATTCAAACGTGTTGTGTATTAAAATAATCTGCGATTACTTCATAGTTGGAATTCAGTATTTAAATAGTAGTACAATGTAGAATATTGAAGTTTATGTTAAGTCTAAAAATTCATGAATAAAAAACCACAGTGACCAAACAATATTAAATAGTTATACAAAAATGAGATAGTGAGAAAAAGAGAGGTCGAAGAAGAAAGAAAGAAAGATAGAGGAAAAAGAGAGAAAAAATAGATAGATAGAAAGAGAAAGAGAGAGAGAGAACGAATGTTACCTTGTGGTCTCCACTGTGTATGGGAAACATCAACATTGGGTTTTCGCATCGTATATAGGTGATGTGGATTCGCCGGTAGGTAGGACGGTGCTGATGATGATGTTGCGTAGGGTGATGATGATGATGTTGATGATGGTGATGATGATGATGATGATGAATATATCGATTATTATTATTATTTTTATTATTATTGTTATTTTTATTATCACCATTATTATTATTATTTTCATTATTATTGCAATGGAAATTATACGAAATAGAAAATTTTTCACTACGGCTATAGAAAAACATATGCCAATGAAGGAGATGTGCTGACAAATACATCATTCAGAAGAACAACTAACAATAATTATTATTAAAAAAAAAGAAAAAGAAAGAGAGAGAAAGAGAAAGAGAGAGAGAGAGAGAGAGAGAGAGAGAGAAAGAGAAGAAACCATCCAAAAAACGAGCAATACATACACTAGAGACGCTGATACTACAGACACTGCATAGTTTTCGAAGATAAAAGAGAAAAATCTGAAGATAAGAGCAGACAAACAAGAAGCGCACAAAATCGCACAAACATTCACTCACACGCAACCACACTCACTTGTACACACACTCTAGAACTGACACACACACACACACACACGACACACACACAAAAACACACACTCTTGCACGCACATACATACATATATGATCGAAATAGACGCTCAGACACACACACATAAAACATAACAGCATATCAGAAATATATAATAAGTAATACAATAACCAAAAAAACACAATAATATTAACAACAAAAAACGAAACTCGCTAAAATAATAACCGAAACAATAACAATGGTCATGAGATAGAGCAATTAATTTAGACGCAAACACACAAGCGATTATTATATACACACAATACAACACGTCCAAATGAACAGGTAAAAACACGTACATACATATGTATTTAAGCTCTCACATCCTTAAACTCTACCCCTCTCCACACGCACACACACACACACACACACATATACATGCATAATCACACACATTTGTACAAATGTTGTGTACCATTAAATGTATGGGAATGTGGTTTGTTGACAAGAATGCATGCGTATGCAAGTATCTGGAGATGTGTATGTGTGTGGTGGGCATGTGTGTGTTTGTGTGTGGTGTATGTGTGTGTGTGATATATGATATATATCTGCGCGTGTGCGTGCGTGTGTGTGAGAGAGTATCATGTTTTAAGACAAAATGTCAAGATCAAAAGCACGAAATAAAAACGTTAACAAGACAAGCAAAATATTTATATGCCCGTGTGTGCGTGTGTGTGTGTGTAGTTCATGTGTGTTTCTCTCTCTCTCTCTCTCTCTCTCTCTCTCTCTTTCTCTTTCTTTCTCTTTCTCTCTGTGTTTGTATATGTGTATATGCACGTGATTCTTACAGTTTTTGTGAACTGCTTATGTATGTGACAAAATCAAAAATTTAACTTGGATGATGTTCATCATCTTAATCTTCATCATCAATCCTATTAACTTCATCATCACTACCACCACCACCATTATCATCAAAACCACCATCATCACCACCATCATCATAATCATCGTCACCACCACCATCATCATCATCATCACCGGTAATTTCTTTCTCACGCGTCAAAAATAAACTTCTTTATTGACTAAGCTTTTATGGCAAGCTGAGGCATATGCGTCTGTTTGTCTCTGTCGCTCGGCTACATACACACACACACACATACACACGCACATACACAC
>NW_008704951.1:0-4735 GCF_000326865.2 Helobdella robusta | reverse complement strand
CTTCAATTTTTCTACATTGTATTCTAAGGCTTAGTTCAATTGTTTTGTTTCTTAATTTAAAAATTTAAATATGAGCTTTTAAAAATTATAAAAATTTTATTTGTTGTTTAGTCACACACGCAGCAGAAACGCGTGTGTGTCTTTGTTTAGATTTGTATATGGGATAAGTATGTCGCATGTATGTTGCAAAAATGTCTGTAAGTAGTACGTGCGTGCAGTTTCGTAATGTTTTGCACGTCCGTTGTGCATAGGTGCACGTGAGCACCCACCCACACGCACACTCACCCATGTCTTCTTGTTCTTTCATTTTATTATTCGAAGTTGTTTGCGTAAAAATCAATGGCTCACGTTGAAAGACAATGCACTCGACTTTCAAGGCGATAAAATCCCAATAAAGGCCCAATCACGATTACAAATACATACACACACACACATATATACACATACATAAGTACGAACATACATACATACACACACATACACACGCACGCAAACGAACAAACAAACTTCTGAACATGCCAACAATCAAACGCAATCCAATGCAATCTCAATGAGATGTTCGTTCGATCCACATGTACACGTGTTGGTGAATATGTTAATATCGTCTTACCTTTGTCATTTGTATGTATGTTTTTGTATATTGTATTTTTGTACACTTGTACGTTTGTGCGCTTTTTGCTTGTACATTTCGATACTTGAAAGTTCCTTGTATGTGAGCGTGCATGTGTGTGTGTATGTGTGCCTTTAATTTAATTCATTGCTAATGCACTGTCAAATGTATATGTGTGACTGGGTTGATACAAGTAAATTTACAACGTGCAATGTGTGTTTGTTGTCGTAACCCACGAAACATAAAAGAAAAGAATAATAATAATTATAATATAAATAATAATAATGAATGTTATAATCAATACAATTAATTATTATGAATAATATAATAATTCAAAGTAAAACCTTGCGATGGAGGGCTGGGTTGCGGGGTCCATGCTGGCTTTCTGAACGTGTCAGCTGACAATATCAATACAAAAAAAAGAATAAGAAAATAATAAGAATAATAATATTCAAAAGTAACAATAAAAATAGTATGAATAATAATAATCCGATGAGGAAAAATTATAACGAAATGGATAAATCGTAACGAAATAGAGCATGCAAAACTTGTCAGTCGATGACTCGGGCAAAAATCATCCACAACGATTTAAAATGAACATTGTGCTTTTAATACAACTATACAACTGCTACACTACACTACAACATTCGCCGCAGACTACAACAGCCACAACTTCAACAACAAACCATGACAACCACATCAACTACAATAGCAGCTACAAAAATAGCCGCGAATTACAAATAAAAAAAACTGCTTATCAGAAGCAGCAACAACAACACTTACTACTACTACTACTACAATTACTATTACTTTTACTACTAATAGTACTACTACTTCTACTACTACTAATACTACTACTACTACTATAATTATTACTGCTACTACTACTACTGCAATTAACTACAAACACAAAACGACTAACCTGGTGCAAAGACCATACCAGACAGTTGAAAGGAGCATGTCGGTCTGTAAAATTCGGGTGGGCTACTCTTCATGCTGCTGTCGCTACTACTCCCACCTCTGTTGAACGACTTCATGGAGCGCCAGTCCATTGTTGAGATGATAAGGATGGCGGAGATGATAATGACAATGATGATGCTGATGATGGTGGTGATGATGATGTGGATGGTGATAGTGAGTGAGTTGATGATTGTGCTGGTGAGTGAGATAGTGGTGGTGGTAGAGATGTGTTGATAGAACTAAGATGATGGTGATTGCAAAGAAAATGGTGGTTGTGTGGGAGATGATTGGAGTAAAGATGACGACGACGATGATGATGTCGACGATTTCAACAAAGATGACGTCAGAGTTGATGATGAGGACAATAATGATAATGCAATTTTAGTTGTTGATTTTGTTGTTTTTATTTAATTTGTTGTTGTTTTCGTTGCTGCTGCTACTGCTGTTGCTGGTTTTGTTGTTGTTGTTGTTGTTACATCAAATATTTATTTCAAATACTCAAATGATGTTGTATTATGTGTATTTGTTTGTATCAAAATCGAAATTTTGAAATCCAGTCAATCCCACAAAATGTTTAAACTTAACTAAGGTACTAAGGTAAAAATATGTTATAACGTTTTTTCGATAAATGCGTTGCTAGCAGTGGTTGTAGTAGTAGAAGTAGTAGTAGTTGTTGTTGTTAATGTTTTTGTTATTGTGACTGTTGTTGTTACATATCAGAATAGTTATATCCAATAGGAGTCATTTCAGATTTGATTATTATTATATATCTTTCTGAATTTTTTGAAAAAAAAATTAAAATTATTTTAAAATCTGAAATTAATTTATTTAATTATTTCATTATTACAGTAAATAATTAAATAAACGAATAAATCAACAGTTTATAAATATACATACAAAGTTTGCTGTAAACCAACGAGAAAACGAGAAATCTTCATAACAGTATCAAAGAATACGAAATAAAACAGAGCAACAACAACAACAACAAAAATAAGCAACAATAATAAAACAACAACAGAAGAATAATAAAAATAATAATAAAAATACGTCAATCGAAAACTGGTAGTAGAAATCAATGAAGGATGCGGTACGTTGAAAAGTCGCAAGAATGAAGCAATCGTACTCGAAAACAAAATAATAATAACGATAATAATAATAATAATAATAAACAAGAAGAAGGAGAAGAAGAAATTTAATTTAAGACAATTTAATTTGTATAAAAAACAGCTGATGATAATGAAACTATCCGTCCGGTAACATTACAATTAAATAAAATACATAAAGTAGAGAAGCTTTGAGGCTAAAAAAATTGGCATATAAAAGTAGCACAATCGAATGAAACATTAACGCAAACAAACAACATCAAAATTGGCAACAACAACATTAACCAACAACAAACATCTCGTATAATAAAATTAGCAGACAACATCACACTCCAACGGTGTTGTATTCGTCGAAAATGAGTGATCAACAAACAGCAACAAATCATCAACAACAAAACAGCACATCACAAAAAAAAGCCCCAACCCCACCTACAACAACTACAACTACAAAAACAAAAAACATCAACAAAACGAGACAACAACAAAACGAGACAACAACGAAACGAGACAACAACAAAACCACACAACAACAAAACCACACAACAACAAAACCACACAACAGCAAAACCACACAACAACAAAACCACACAACAACAAAAAACCACACAACCCGACACGTATTCAGACCTGGAAAATTGAAGCGACATTTTTCGAACAGCAGCAACGACATCCTTCCTAAACCTTTTATAGAGCAGAAGACGAAGCCACGCCCACTCATCCGCAATGCATCCGCCCACAGAGCTATCATCACCATCGTATTCCTATTCGCCTGGCGTTTCTTCTTATAATGATTCAGATGTTTGACGTATGTCTGTCAATTTCTGCTTGCGCGCGTGCGCGAGTGTGTGCGTGTGTGTGTGTGTGTATGTATGTTTGTGTGTGTGTGTGAGAGAGAGAGAGAGAGAAAGAGAAAGAGAGAGTGAGAGAGAGAAAGCATTCCCGTGCGTGTGTCTACATTTGCGTGTATATATCTTTGTGTGGAATTGTGTGTTTTATAACAATGCCTGAATGTGCGGGTTATATGGTTGTTGTATATGTTTTCTCTTTATTCTGTTGAATTTGGTTTTGTTAGTTTTGTTTAGTGGTTTGTGAATGTGTGTGTGTGTGTGTTTGTGTGCGTGTGTGTGTTTGTGTGCGTGTGTGTGTACGTTATTAGCCCCAAAGCAGTTACGTGGCATGTATATTGAATAATGAAATAATGGGCCACTAATGACCTCAGATGCTATCAAACTGGATAACATCGCTGTGGTGATGGTGAGGTTGATGATGGAGAGGAAGAGGGAGAGAATGATGATGATAGAGAAGAAGAGGATGGTGATGACGGAAAAGAGAGAGAAGAAGAGGAAGAGATCATCATCAACACTATCGTCATCACAGTTAGTGATCATCACCATCTTCACAATATTTTTTCAGCATTATCGCCACCATCATCATCACTGTCATCAACATCGTCGTCCTCATCCTTCCAGCGGCAACCGTATGGAAGTAATTAGTGGGCAGAAATAATCGGACCGAGTCGGTAACACATCACTGAACCGGCATATTTGGCAGTGTGTGGTCACGCTTCGCTACTGCTGATGATTGCTTTACTGCTGCTGCTTCTGCTGCTGCTGCTGCTGCTACTATTGATGAAGATGACGTTGAGGTGAACAATGTAGAGAATATAGAGAATACATATGAGAAAATTATAACGGTAATGAATGTGATGACGACGACGATGATGATGCGAATATGAGGAAGATGAAGATGTTGAAGCGAATGATAAGATGATAAGAAAGTGATGAGAAAATGGTGACGCCGATAATGACGCTGATGACGACGATGAACGATGCTATGGTTGCAACAATGGTTTTGAAAATGATACAAAAAGTATGCATGCCAAATCCAAGCAATTATAATATGGAGTGTGTCTCACAATTGTCACTATATTGCCCTCTCATCACTTCGTCATCACTTCGTCATCATCATCATCATCATTGTCGTAATAATGATGATGAAAGATGATATTTATAACAATAGTTTTCATCATCACCAGAATTTTTTTTCATCACCATCGTCTAAT
>NW_008704950.1:0-1087 GCF_000326865.2 Helobdella robusta | reverse complement strand
AATGATAATGATGATGATAGTAGCCATGATGATGATAATGATGATGATGACGTGAGTGATGATGACGACGACGATGACGATGATGATGATGATGATGATGATGCTGGGTATGGTCGTGATGATTGTATCGGTCTTCAGAAGCTTTGAGTTAATAGCGTGTCAAAGCCTTCTTGCAAAATGAAAATTTGTTTGTTCGTTCGTACGTTTGCATGTTGCTTTGTACGTATGTTTGTATGTTTGTTTGTTTGTTTGTATGTTTGTGTGCTTGTTTGTTTGTATGTTTGTTTGTATGTTTGTTTGTATGTTTGTTTGGTGTGTGTCTGTTTGTTTGTATGTTTGTTTGTATGTTTGTTTGTATGTTTGTTTGTATGTTTGTTTGGTGTGTGTCTGTTTGTATGTTTGTTTGTATGTATATATGTATGTTTGTATGTTTGTAAGTATGTATGTTTGTATGTGTTAGTTTGTACGCCTCTATTCAACGACTTTTTCGTTACTCATAAAATCTTTTTTTGTCTTCTAGGTTAATGCACTTTTTTGTTCTCTCTCACCCTCTCTCTCTCTTCTTCTCTTTCTTTCTTTTTCCTCCCCTTCTCTCTTTTTCAAATTTTCTCATTTCATTTTTGACTTTCCTTCATTCCTCTCTGATCTCATTCTCTATCTTTCTCTCTAATACTCCCACTTTTCCGTTCTTGTTCTATGTTCCATTTATCTCTTTCACTTTCTCTTTTCCCCTCTCTCTCTCTTTTTTTCTCTCTCTTTCTTTTCTCTTTCTTTCATTATTTTTTTCTTATCTTTCTTTTCCTGATTTTTCAATCTTATTTCTTTCCGTTCTTGTTGCTTGCATTCTGTTTTGTGAGAGGACACTGAAAAGCAAATAGAGATAAGTCGACGAAGGAATTACGAAGCCAATAAATAAGAGCCAGAATGGATTGACGAAACAGATGAATGATTGAATAAATGATTGAATGAATTATTGAATGAATGATTGAATGATTAAAAAAATAAACAAACATACAATGTAAATTTATACTTGAATAATTGAATTCACTTTTCGAATTTTTTTTTTGGTGACTTGTTGCTATGAAAA
>NW_008704949.1:0-1087 GCF_000326865.2 Helobdella robusta | reverse complement strand
GTTGGAATTTTCAAAAACCGCAACCGCACAAAACCGCAACATTTGAAACCGCACCGCAACGTTGAAAACCGCAACCGCACCGCCGAAAACCGCACCGCAACCGCACCGCAAGAAATGAAAAACAACATTAATGCTTTTATTGACATTATAAATCACAACTATCTACATCCAAATTACTGTTACTCTTAATAAATAACATTTTGTCAATTTTGTATGGATTTAAACTGGACCGTCTCTTTTGCAGTGTATAACACTATGCAACAAGTTTTTTGCTACTCAGACTTTGTTAGTTGTTCTAGGGTAATTTGGGTATGCTGATTACAAATATGCTATTCTTTTTGTCATAGGACGTCAGGTTATAAAGTTACAGCTAAAAGATTGTGAATTTTAGGTGCTAAATTAGTCCATTTTCAGCTGTGCTCAAGAATACTCAAAACCAAAACATATTCATAATCTGATTGTTTTTTTATTTATTTAAATCAAAATTATTACATAGGTAATGTCTCAAAGTTAAATTAATAAGAATAATTTGTCGATAATGATCTTTTGCGCTTATATTGACTTTCACTTTCACGCTGTAGAAACCAACAGAAATCCCCCATCATGTTACTATCAAAACGACCCTGATACCGGTGTTCCATAACAGAGATTTCTTGATGGAATCTTTCTCCCTGTTCATCACTGACAGCTCCTAAATTGGTAGGAAAGAAGCTAAGGTGGGAATGGAGGAAATGGATTTTTAGGGACATTCTACAACCCATGTTTTGGTATGCCATTATGAAGTTTTCTACCAAGTTCACATAGTCTTCTGATCTGTGGTTTCCTAAAAAATTCTGAACCAGTGCCACAAACGCTTCCCAAGCCAGCAACTCCACAGGCTCTAGTTGTAATTTGAAATTTGGGTCACGAATAACTTCACGTATCTGTGGTCCAGTAAAAACTCCTGCAGCTATCTTTGCGTTTGTGAGAGTGGTTTTGAATTTATCTTTAAGATAAATAAATCCTTTCGAATCAGTAGGTAGCGCCTTGACAAAGTTTTTAAATAATCCTAATTTGATATGAAGAGGAGGAAGGAAGATTTATCAGG
>NW_008704948.1:0-1087 GCF_000326865.2 Helobdella robusta | reverse complement strand
GTGCGTGTGTGTGTGTGCGTAAAGATGTGTGTGTGTGTGTGTAATTTTTGTGTGTGTGTGTTCTGTTTCTTTTTCTCTTCTCTTCTCCGTGTGTGTGTGTGTGTGTGTGTGTGTGTGTGTGTGTGTGTGTGTGTGTGTGTGTGTGTATGGTTAAGTATAGAAAAAATATAAAATATGTAGATATATTATTATTATTATTACCCGCGCATTTGTTAATTTAAATGAAATGGTGGTGAATGAGATGAGTGAGGTGAGTGAGAGAGATAGTATGGCTATTGTTTGTGTATGAGTGAATGAAAGAGTGAGTGAATGAGTGTGTGAGTGAATGAGTGAGTAAGTAAGTGAGTGAGTGAGTAATTAAGTAAGTGAGTGAGTGACAAGATTGAGTCGATTTTAAATTCGTTGTGAGATGACAATTGTTTGACGTTTATTGACATCATTAAAATTTATTGGCAATGACTGTTGTGATTGAGTGACTAAACGAGTGAGAGTGACTGAGTAGAAGAGAGAATGAGTAGGAGAGTGAGTAAATGATTAAAAGAGTGAATAGGAGTGTGAGTGAGTGAGTGAGTGAGTGAGTGAGTGAGTGAGTGAGTGAGTGAGTGAGTGAGTGAGTTAAAGAGTGAGTGTTTCTAGGTTTTAATTCTTACAAGAATTGAAACATAGAACCGGAAAAAATGAAGAAGAAGGACAAGAAGACATAGAAAGACACAATAACATACAAGACCATAGATATTTAAGAGCATGGACATTATAACTCAACAAAGATATTAAGAATAAATAATAAATGCCATAGATACAAATAAACATAAATATCATATCATGATACAGATATCAGAATGCAAAGATAAAATACCGTTTAATAGTTTAAGTATATGAAATGGTCATTTGCTTATTGCTTATGATGCTAAGTGCCTGTTTATGATTATGTATATGTTTGTGTTATTTGACGTCATTAACAACAACAACAACAACAACAACAATGGCAACAACAACAACAACAATGGCAACAACAACAACAACAACAATGGCAACAACAACAACAACAATGGCAACAACAACAACAACAATGGCAACAACAACAACA
>NW_008704947.1:5478-6851 GCF_000326865.2 Helobdella robusta | reverse complement strand
TGACCAAACAATAGACAATCTTATAAAAGGCTGGATGAGAGTCAGAATAGCTGTCAACAGTAGAGAGGTCATCATCGTACTATTAATAATAATATTATCAAATGAGACGCCAATGTTTTCGCAATGTTGAATTACAATACAAAGATTTATGATTGCTGAACGTTATAAAAAGTTATTGCCGTAGATTTAAAACGAATACACGATGTTCTTGGGACATTTACTAATCAATCAACATGTTAGAAATACCTTTTATTAAAGAACAACAAACGCATGCTACTTTTAGTAAACTGTTTTTTTTTTTGCAAACGTTATAAATTCATTAAACAATTAAGAAAAAGTTTGAGCAAAAACAAATTAATTTTGAAGTTTATGTTGTCAAATTTATTTATTAATTTGACTAAATAAATTAAAAAAAATAATTTGAAGTTTTTTCATGCGTGCGATTGATTAGGCACATGTGTTCTTTTCCACCACCCAGACAAGTCCAGGTGGGCAACTCATCTCAAAGCACTGCTTCCATTGACTGCACTGCACAAATTTTCCAGCAATTTCATGTGGGAAATAAAACTTTTCTGTGTTGGAAATATTATAAATAGCTAAAATTAAATTTTCAAAAAAATTTTTTAATAAAATTTTTCAGAAACAAATAAATTAACAATTTGATCGACTACGTCTTGATTTGAGGCTCACACTCTAAGCTGTGTGGTTATCAAGTTAGACATGTTGATGAGGATTTTTAAATTGGGTAATTGAAAAACTATAAAATAAATCTAGCTCAAAATGTTTAACATAATTTAAAAATAATAAAACGATGTTGATAATGGTTTTAATGAAAAAGCTTCATTAAAATTCTTAATACATATTTTAAAGTAGTATGTGTATTAAAACGATAAGATAAATAAAAATGCGAGTTACTTTACTAGTAACTAGAAATCATTGAAGATGTTGAAAGTATAGTTAAAAAAGAAGATATACAAAAATTTTCTGAAAAATATATTGCCTAAAATAAGGAAAATTGTTATTATTTTCAATAATTTTTCTTTATTATCAACTTTTATTCATTTTTTTATATTCAAATCTTTTAGGCTGTATTATTCTCAAAGTTTATTTTTATTTGAAAAATAAAAAAAGAGGAAACGCAAAAAATATATTGCCTAAAATAAGGAAAATTGTTATTATTTTCAATAATTTTTCTTTATTATCAACTTTTATTCATTTTTTTATATTCAAATCTTTTAGGCTGTATTATTCTCAAAGTTTATTTTTATTTGAAAAATAAAAAAAGAGGAAACGCATTTTTACAAATCGTTTATTAAAAAAACACAGAGACAAACCTTTCTTGATGTTTTCTTCCGTACATGGATTTTTGTCTT
>NW_008704947.1:0-1872 GCF_000326865.2 Helobdella robusta | reverse complement strand
ACTAAGATAATTGAAGTACGCTTACAGAGAATTTTATTAATATGCTCAGGATTTTAAATTTATTGAACACAAGACTAATTTATCGTCAACAAATCATTTACAGGTAAAACGAACTGTACGTATTTTTTTATTCTTGGCACTTTTATCGGAAAATTTCAGGCAAAGGTTTAGTAGCATTTTTAGTCACCTACCAAATACAAATCATTCTTTTATTAAAATATTTGTATTTTCTTAAATGGTTGAAGTAATAACTAATTAGGTTACTTTTATCATTATTTTATGCGAAAAACAGTCTAAAAAGAAGATAGTTCAAATAAATAAGTGAAATATGGTAAAAATGAAAAATTTGTTGGTTTTTGTATTACTTTAAAACATCTTGAAGATTTTATTTTTCAGAAATTGCTGCCATATTACAAATGTTGATATTGATACGAGTTATGAAAATGTTATACAGTAAAAGTCCTCTAGAGCGGGACCCTAAAGAACGGACAGATAAGAGTAACGGACAGTATTGCTTGGCACGGAACCGTTTTGCATGTTAAATAGACCTTAAAGAACGGACATTTTAAAGGAACGAACTATGGACAGGGTTTTAAGTACAAATTGACTTTTATGTCTTAAAGAGCGGACAATTTATAACAAAAACACATGGAATATTTGATAAAATGCGCCATCTAATTTGAATATTTGTATTTATTCTATTCTATGGAATGCGCTAAAGAAACCTTGGTAATCTTTGGTTATTTAAAAAAAATTATTTTCGCTCTTTGATTTTTTATCGCGGTCGTTTTGATAAACTGTTGTGTAATAATGGAGTCGACTCTGTGAAAAAAATTTTTAAACTTGGAAGAAAAAATGCTGGTGGTGAAAAAATTAAATGATGGAGTTAGCATACGAAAAATTGCTGAAGAATTTGGTTGCGGAAAAACTCAAATTGCAAATATTCGTGAAAATATAGAATCTGTAAAAAGGCAGTGGGAAGCGGGAGTGCCGAGTGAAAATAAAGCGTTGAAAAGACAAAAAACGGATTTTGAAGAGATCAATTTTAAATTGTTTGAATGGTTTTCTGAAGCTCGGTCAAAGAATCTGCCAGTTAGTGGACCAATGGTGAAGGTTAGAAGAGGCTCCAGTCCAAGAAGTTTCAACAAAGATGGCATTACAATGTGCCAGGAAGCTAACTTCCTATTCGATACATATGGGCAATAGAGAATTGTTACAATTTTCTGAGAACATTGAAAACATTTTAGAAATTGAATTGTTAAAAACAAAATGTTTTGGCAAACAGACAACTATGAATGATTTTCTTCCATAACAATATTAAAAACGTGTTGTTTTATTTTAATTTTTTATGTAGTAAATCAAAAAAGATTTTGATTTTGAGTCTTGAGGAGAGGACAGTTAAGAGGAGAGGACAGTTTGGTCATTTCCCAATGGTGTCCTCTCTAGAGGACTTTTACTGTATCAATGACAGAACAATCGTAAACCCTTATCTTTTTCTTAGTCAAACAAATCTTAATTCAAACGAGCAATGCTAACGTTTATCCCGTTTCCCACAACCTTTTTATGTGATAATAAAGGTTTACTACAATTGTATCAACTGAAACCATACAATGCATAGAAAAAGATCGAATCTGTCTAATGACACGAGAGTTGCCCAGCCCACAACCTAACTCCAATTCAGAAAATTCTACAATGATTAACATTGGCAAACATCTCGGTAGATTTGAAAAATTTCTGAAACAAGTAATTGTAATAGGGTCAACAAACTTATAAATATTAACAACCAGGAAATTTATGTGGTACTAATAAATAAATTCAAAGTAACGATTTGATTTTTGTTAAATACCCAAAACCAACACCCAAATATCTTGG
>NW_008704946.1:0-1087 GCF_000326865.2 Helobdella robusta | reverse complement strand
TCTCCAAATAAACTGCATCAGCATTTCACATATTCCAACAGAAAAGATTTATTGAGATACATTTGAATGCGTACATAACAACATGACAAACTTCAACGTAAGAAACAGGAAAGATTCCAATCGTGCTGTGATGTTCACCTTCATACCAGTTCTTATCAACTCTTCTTAAGAGATACACCGTGTCACCTTTCCTCAAAGACAACTCTCTGTTTTTTGGCGTTAGTAAGAAATTTGATGACAACCACAATAACGTTTTTTCAACCACTTTATAATATTTAAAAAATCTATATAAATGAAAGTAATAGTAGGAATGGCAGTAGTGTAAAAAAACGATCCACAAACAACCAATATGAATACATGTTAAACGATGCATCATACACACGAACGAAGCGGGAATATTTTGTCGTATTTGAATCCGGTCACTGCAAAACAGCAGCCGGCGACCTTAACCACTTGGCCACCAAGCCACCCTATTCTATGGAAATTACTTTTAACGATGATGTGGATGATGATGGTAATTGCGATGGTGATAATATGTGGATGAAGATTATATAGATTATTATGACGTCAGATGGTGATGACGCCAGTGATGAGTGGTTTGGAAGGATGATGGTGATGAAATTATCACCCAGATAAGCTTAGTTGTCATCATTATTATCGCTGATACATCGAATTTAATTTTGTTAATAATTGACCTTCAATAGGAGGCAGAAGTATGTCAAGGTCGGCAGGTTTGAGATCAAAGAGATCCAGCAAAATGTTGCGTAACTCCCAATCCAATTGGTCCATCACCTCAGCTGGTTAAATTAGGGCAACCAATCACGTTCAAGTAAAAAGAAGGTCATCAACTAAATGTCAACAACAATAATGATGAAAATGGTGAATACCGTATTGTGAGTTTGTTCGTGTTTACTGATTGCTTTTTTTTATCAAAAAATGTTTATATTTGTGACGTTTAACCCATACCATCATCATCATCATCACAATAACCATCATCGTCATCATAATCATAACCATCATCATTATCAAAGTCATCATCGTCATCTCAATCACCATCATCACCAACCATCTCCCATTTGATTCCGAG
>NW_008704945.1:0-1087 GCF_000326865.2 Helobdella robusta | reverse complement strand
GTGGTTGTAGTGATGATAATAGTAACGATGAAAACGACGACGATGATTAAGATGGCGTCAAAGAATATACTGAAAATAATGTTGCTTGTTTGGATGACTTGATAACATCGATGATGACAACAACAGACAAACAAACAATCGAACAAACGAACGAACGAATGAACAAACAAACGAACGAACGAACGAACAAACAAATATGACGAACAAAGAACCTACCAGACTTGACCTGCATCTCACTGATCATGAGCCAGCGGGCATCGAACCACAGACTGACCTCGACGATCACACCCACCCTCTGACACATATTCAGACTCACCCACCGTGCCCCCTCACTAATTAAGTCACGAGGGTGCGTCTCGAAAATTGGGTCACCTTGCCAGGGGTCGGTGTCCCGGTTTCGGAAGCGTAGGCGGGATTTCCGGAATATTCTGGAGTTCTGGGTGAACTGGTTGTTGACGTGTAGTCGGAGTTTTGTGAAGTTGCGTGCGCGGCTGAAGCGAAGAATTATGGTGACGTAATCGTTGTTGTTGTTGTTGTTGTTGTTGTTGTTGCTGTTAATTTTGATTTCTACGTTTTTGTTGTTTATGTTAATTTTTTTGTTTGAGTTGTCGCTGTTGTTGTTTAGGATATCTCTACTGTGAGATTTTAAGCGTTTGTTCGTTCTTTGATGGGAGCTGCTGATTTTACTTGTCTTAACTTCACCACCACCACCACCTCCACCACCACCACCACCATCTACAGCAACATCACTAGCACCTTCTTCATCGTCGTCATTATAATAATCATCGTCATCAGGACCGCCATCATCGTCGTCGTAGTCATCATCGCCATCGTCATCATCATCAGTGGAATCTCTGGTGCTTATTATATGACGTTGTACGCGCTCACGTCTGTGATGATAATGATGATGAGGTGGATGGTCATGATGATGATGATGATGATGATCTGGATGATGATCTGGATGATGATGATGATGAGGTGGATGGTCATGATGATGATGATGATCTGGATGATGATGATGAGGCGGATGGTCATGATGATGATCTGGATGATGATGATGAGGTGGATGGTCATGATGATGATGATC
>NW_008704943.1:0-1087 GCF_000326865.2 Helobdella robusta | reverse complement strand
ACATACATACATACATACATACATACATACATACATACATACATACATACATACATACATACATACATACATACATACAATACATACGTTTATTCATACACATACAAGGCAAACAAACAACCATTTATGCATACAATCAGCCAACCATACAAATCCCTGACGTATATATACATACATATACATGTATATACATATATTTATACGTTAATATATATATATATATATATACAATCATTTATATATATACATATAAAGACATATACAAAATATACATACATAGGTGATGACGCAAATATGACATCATGCTTGCTGCTGTTACATACAGTTAGCATTGTATATATATACAATATATTTATATAATATATATATATATATACATATTATGTATTTATATATATATATATATTTCAAGTATTTATTATCTTAGATTATAATTATGATAACAATAATAATAATAATAGAAAAACAGAAACATTGATGATGGCTAGTATGAGATGATAATACTACTACTGCTACTACTACTGCTACTACTAATACTGCTGTTGCTGCCACTACTACTACTACTACTACTACTACTACTACTACTACTACTACTACTACTACTACTACTACTACTACTACTACTACTACTACTACTACTACTACTACTACTGCTACTACTATTACTGCTGCCGCTAAAAATACTTAAAAATATTTATAATAATAACGTCACCATGAAGTGTATTTAGCTATAGGAATTAGGAATGAGACAAAGAGAGAGAGAGAGAGAGAAAAAGAGAGAGAGAGATAAAGAGAGAGAAAGTGAGAGACAAGGATGATAATGATGACGACGATGACGGTGATAAGGATGATAATGATGACATTTTTTGCATTAGAAGGCCTATAAGTTGAAAGCGTGAGTGAGGATGTTAATACATTGCCGGGATGAAAAAGGTTGGTGAGAGAAAGAGATGAAGAGAGAGAGAATAATATGGAAAAAGAATAACTCAAGAGAGAACTTCACGAAGGGAAAAAACCAAAATGAAAGACTAAAAAGCAGCGAGCATGAGGAAGACAAAATAAGATGGAGAAACAAGGAAGAGAAGAG
>NW_008704942.1:0-3191 GCF_000326865.2 Helobdella robusta | reverse complement strand
CAATAAATTAAACATGCACAAAGAGGTGCACGTTGTAAACAGCCGGCCATATATCAAATTAACACATACATACATATATACATACAAACATACAAACATACATACATACATACATACAAATAAATATACAAACATACAAACATATATACAAACATACTAATATACAAACATACAAACATACCTAAATACATTCACACAAACATACATACATACATACATACCAACATGCATATGTACAAACATACATACGAACATATATAAAATTTTTTATACAAAAAAATGAACATATAAAAAAACATACATATATACAAACATACATACAGATATAACTACCTAAATACATACAAACATACACAAATACATACACACATACAAGGTTTGTAACTAAAGTGCAAAGATGAATGAGCTTGACGTACAATGCATGTGCCGCGTTTTTGTATCTTTTGGACTGATGATGATGACTACGATGATGATAATGATGATGATGATGATGACGACGACGACGATGATGATGATGATTTTTTCATCTCCTATATAGACGTCGCCATTAAAAGAAGAGTAAATAAAAATAAACTGACGCAATAAAATTGCGAACGAATACATGAATGAATGAATGAATGAATGAATAAATGAATGAATGAATGAATGAATGAATGAATGAATGAATGAATAAATGAATGAATGAATGAATGAATGAATGAATGAATGAATGAATGAATGAATGAATGAATGAATGAATGAATGAATGAATGAATGAATGAATGAATGAATGAATGAATGAATGAATGAAGGAAAGGATGAACAAATGGACAAACAAACAATTGAACGAACGAACGAACAAATAAACGAACGAAGGCATGAATGAAGAAATAAACGAATGAACGAATGATACACAGACGAACCAGCTAATGAATGAATTAAGGAACGAACGAATGAACGAACGAATGAACAACTGATTGAATGCAGGAGTGAATGAATGATTGAATGAATGAATGAACAAACGAACGAATAAATTACAAAAAAACAATAAACAGTAAAAAAACATTCGATTTAATTTTAAAGACCAGAAATAACTCATTAAAGAAATAATGCCAAAAAAAAGTACTGGACTTAAAAGATTATAAATAATAAAACTATTATTATTATTATTATCATCTTATATATTAACATTATTATAATTATTATTACAATTATTTAAATTCTCATACTAATTGGAAAATTATAGAAGAATAAAAAATAAAACTACAAAAATGTTGTTAGATGTCGCCATGCATTTGAGATGATCATAAAAGAAAATGGTGTACGGGCGTTCCATGTTTATGAAGAACTGAGAGAAATGTTTGTATGTTTGTAACTATGTATGTGTGTGTTTGTTTGTTTGTATGTTTGTATCTATGTATGTGTGTGTGTTTGTTTGTTTGTTTGTATGTATGTGTGTATGTATGTAAGAGTGTATATATATACATGCGTGTGTGTGTGCAAGCAAAGATTTCATTATTATTATCTTTAATGAATTGTTATAACTATTTTTAAATTCTCCTTAATACCCAATGTTATTGTTATTATTGTTATTTCTCAATTTCTTTCATCTTCTTGCATAGCTAGGATACTATCCGTATGCAATTAGTATGTATGTATGTATAGATGTATGTATGTATGTATGTGTGTATGTAAGATGTATGTATGTATGTATGTGTGTATGTAAGATGTATGTATGTATGTATATATAAGTCGGTTTGTTTATTATTTAATATGCCAACAAAAATATTTATGTGCTCATTCATAATTTAATAAAATATATATATACACATACACACACATACAAACGCACATACACACATACATACAAACATACACACATACATACCAACATATATACATACATACACACATACATACATACAATACACTCCTATACCAAAAGTATACACACATATATACGCACATACACCCACTTTATATTGCGATATAAACGAGTAAAAAATTTTCTGCGGTGTATATATAGGGCAGATCGTGAAAATGTTCAAGCCATAAAATCCTCTGTATGAAGTTGTCTTAATGTTTCTGCTAAGTTGTTGTAATAGTAGTTGTTATTATTAATATTATCTTAACTTCTGTTGATATATTAGAGTGATTAGCGATGATCTTACTAGTAATTTAGTCAATGAAAGTTGACTTTTAAACTTCAATAGCGTCATATTCGTGAGTTGACACGTTGTTTCTATGATAGATTTTACAATTTTAGTAACAAATTTAAACCATTTAATCAGTATTTGACTAACTTAAGAATAACTTTGTTACTTGAAAAGTACTTTTTGATGAAAATCACCCCTGTTCCAATTGTAACAATATAGTAACAATATAGATTTTTTTTAAATTGTAGACTATATAAGATAGCTAATGCTTTGCTTCTGTTAAATTTAAATAGTATTACAAACATCAGTAAAATTACTACACTGAAAAAACTCCTAAACTTAAGAATGACGTTCTCTACAGCGACAAAAAACTAAACAAAAAGGCAGTAGTGACTCCCTCCACAGTTAGTATCATTACATTTTAAAATTGTAGTACAGATTAAACTACAGATTAAATAACATTATCTTCTTTAATATACCTTATTTTACTGAATTTTTGTCTAATTTGTATTTGAAAATAATACTTATTAAGTATTGTATAGCTAATTAATGTAGTTATTAATGTTATTGAATAGTATTTAAGAGTTGAAAATTTGAATTCCTGTAAGATAAGGCGCTGGGTGTTTATTGTTATAAGTTTGATTTTATTCGCTTATTGACGTTATAGTTTGGTTGGTTTGGTTGGTCTAAATGTTGATGATGATGGTGTTGTTGTTGTTGCTAGTGGTGATGATGATGATGTTGTTGTTGTTATTGATGACGATGATGATGATGTTGTTGTTGTCGATGTTGATGTTGATAATGATGAAGAAGATGATGTTGTTGTTGTTGTTTTCATCATTTTCATCAAGTTGTTCTTTTACATTAGAGATGAAATTTTTTGGGGATTGATGAACTCACAAATGAATGAATGAATGAATGAATGAATGAATGAATGAATGAATGAATGAATGAATGAATGAATGAATGGATGGATGGATGGATGGATGGATGGATGAATGAATGAATGAATGAATGAATGAATGAATGAATGGATGGATGGATGGATGAATGAAT
>NW_008704941.1:1655259-1726839 GCF_000326865.2 Helobdella robusta | reverse complement strand
AAAGGAGTAAAACAGAACATAAAATACTACCACACAAACAAACATGATGTATGTATGTATGTATGAGCAACCGTTAAAGAACCCACCTAAAATTTAAAAAATACCACCTACAAACATTCAAACCACCTACAAACATGCAAACTCTATATAACTCTATATAACACTATATAACTCTATATAATAAAATAAATAAAAATAAAAAAATTATAAAAATAAAATAAATGAGATCAGACAGACTGCTTCAAGCGAGGCAGAATGCTGATCTGATTTTCATGTTGTCTCAGCTCTTCTATTTATACTCGTTTCAACCATACATTCCCATCATTTCAAACATTCGCATCAGTAAAAAACTTGTTTAATGTATATACTGCACTATTATACAGTCTTAACCACAATGCTAACCGTACTAAATTGAAGTCATCGAACGAACGCCTTCGAAACTTTCTGGTTGGCTGGTTGAATCTGCTATATTGCTTTTCATATAAACATATAATCTAATATAATTTAATTATTTGTATACATGGATTCCAGTCACTTTATATATATATAATAAAAATTCATTATAAAAGCAACAGTAATCAGTGCTATATATGTAAGCACGCAGTTCAAATTTTTCGGGGAGAATTCAAAATAGTTTGAGACCACACTTTGCTTAACATCCTATTCCAAGCCGAGCCAAGCCAAGCTGAGCCAATATGCACAGATTTATAAGCGCTTTTATGTTAATATTTTGCTCGCTATATTTATATATTTTATAAATTCATTATAAAAACAACAGTAATCATTGCTATATATGTACGCACGCAGTTCATATTTTTCGGGGAGAATTCAAAATAGTTTAAGACTACACCTTGCTTAACATCCGATTCCAAGCCGAGCCAAGCCAAGCTTAGCCAATATGCATGGATTTATAAGCGCTTTAATATTAAAATTTTGCTCGCTTTTTAAACGAATATCTCAATATAGCAAATTCTCCATCCTATTTTAACTTTCTTTGATGCTTTTTAATCAGTCAGGTCACAAAAATCATTATCGATATCGCAATGAAATCAGTTTGAAATTTTTTTTTAATTATTGATGAAATTTTTAAATTGTTGATAAAAATAACTAGTATATATAGTGTAGTAAAACGTTTAAAATTTTCTGAGAGAATTCAAAATAATTTGAGACTACACTATAACACAATTGTACAATTTGAATGTGTAAATACAACATTATAAATGTATTATAACTACGTTCATATGTCTATCTATTTCTTTATTTAATTCTGCCTGTGTATGATATTTTGTCAAATTTATTTGATAGGAATTGAATATAACCTTTATACCGGCTGATTAACTACCAAGCAGTAAAATAACTACTGTTGACAACATTTCCTCCAACGATTTCGCAACGAATTGCCCATACCATATAATTAGAATAAACTCTTTCAATCAATGTTTAAATTTTTATATTGTCATTTATTCTTTCGTTTTTGTTTCTGTACTAATTTTCGTGTCAGATACAATAATTTAGTTTTCAAGTAAATTTTCATTTTCGTAGCTATACACAAACATGCCTACCTGTTGCATTAAAAATTGCATTAATAATAAATAGAAATGAGAAAATTTCTGATGCATCTTTTCACAGGTTTATTTTCAAATTAACTTCACACTAAAATAAATGTAACAATATCCCTATACTCATTGAAAAGAACTATTTTGTTTTACAATTACATATATTTTATTTTATAGACTATTATAATTTATAATGCTATCATGGATTACTATTTTATTATTAAAAGCAATACTTAAGAAATGCACAAGTTTCTGTAACAGTTTATAAAATTTCAGATTTCCTCAAAATGTAAAAATGCAAAACGATTGGATTAAGTGCATCAGACAGGAAATAAATCATTTCAAATGGCTTCCATCAAAAATGCAAAAACATGCAGTGACCATTTCTGTAATAAAGATTATAAGGGTTATGATGGAGAAAGGAAGGTAACGCTGAAGAAAGCATTCCCATGTTTTCAAGTTAGTTATATTTATATGTCATCAGTTACACAAGGAAGCAATTCACATCATCATTGTACATTGCAACATTCTTATCTATACAAAAAATATAAAATGCATTCATCAATATTCCATGTATTTTATTAAACTTAGAAAGGGCATAATAACATTGTGAATAATAAACCCTGCTTAGGACTGGGATCATCATCATCATACCAATCACCATTACAAGTATAGTCAATTTTATATTAATGCTTAACAAGTTAACTAAATTGGCATAATCAAGTTTTTATATGAAATACACATCAAGTATTTAATGTAAAAAATAAATTAACAGAAAAATTTCTGGAAAAGTTTAAAAAAATTAGAACATATGACTCTGATCAAAAATCATTCGCGTTGACACTGCATTTGTATGGGCATAAGGCATATGATTATCTTTGGACAAATGGCTTACATCTTCCTCACACTAGGACATTAAGAAAGTAATCTTGTCATACCTGTTCAATAATTTTAATAAGATTGTTTCAAATAACTATTCTCAATGTCATTTTATTAACACTACATTAAAAGGTGGCTACAAAACATTGATGGTATGCCTGGGGTGATTTCTACAAACCTTATTGACTAATGGTGATGAGGATCCTCTGGAACTGTAGGATCATGACATTCAATCTAGTCATGGATTGAGAAATCAATCCTTGATATATTTGATAACAAACATTTATTATAATATAAGAATGAAAAAAAGATGTAGGTGTAAGGCAAAATCTTACTGGAACTATTATTTTTAGCAATTTATGATTTATTTTTTTATTTGACTTTATCCATTTTCAATGATACCGATATTTTTAATTATTATTATCCAAATTATATTCATGCCTATATAAATTAATTTGATTGTGGCTATTTCTGTGCTTAATTATTTTATTTACTTGCCATAGGTATGCACAGCATTTAATAAATTAATGATAATAATTAATCAATCAATCAATCTTTGTTTTGCGTCCAGAGACCCGGTTTCCCGAGGTATTAATAATTAATAACACAACATTCTAAGTGCATAAAATATAATAAATTAAAAGTACAATTTTTACAAACCTCATTGGTTATGGTGATGGGGATTCTTTAAAATTGAATGATCATGATCTAACAAGTCATGGATTGATGAATCACTGGAATCACACATTATCTTTAATAAATTTAATAACAACATGTACTACAATTTAAGAATGAAGAATATTTTGTAAAACATTAAATGATTAAATGAAAAAAAATTTAGTTTGAATCACTCATAATTAATAAATTTTAATTAAATTGCAAGTTAGCTTGGGGAGTTTGAAACTTGAATTGAACAAATTACAAAAGTGTTTATTTTATAAAATTGATTAATAAGTTGTTTAATATATTTATTTAATTTAATATATTAGCAGGTCGCACAACGTTAAAAAATGCGATAGCGCGCGCGCTCAACTTCACCGCGTTTTCCTGAAAGTGATTTAACATTACTATCGCAAACTCGCGTTTTCGTCGTCGTTATTTTTGTTTATTTTTCGAAAATGCGCCCATCTATATAATTTTCGGTTGTTATGAGCGATAATAGAAATATGTATTATTATAAAAATATTTTTTCTTTGTTGTTGTGAGTCATATTTGCAGCAGACTATTCGCTACGAGGTTGGTGTATTTTATATTTTTTTAAAAACTTAGTAAAACATGAGTAAAAGTGACAATTTTAAAGAAATATGATAATTAACCATTTATTAACATTAGGTAAAAATATTTTTGAAATTAGAGTAGAAGCAGAATATTTTTTTGATTTTTTTCCGTATGCACCACGCGGTCACGAAAATGCATTGTATTGGTCCTGTTTTTTCATCAGAATGTTCATAACTACTAAGTTTCATGGATGAAAACGACAATTTTAAAGAAATATGATCATTAACCATTTATTAACATTCTGTAAAAATATTTTTGAAATTAGAGTAGAAGCAGAATATTTTTTTGATTTTTTTCCGTATGCACCACGCGGTCACGAAAATCAAAGTGCGTTATGTTGTATTGGTAGTTTTTTCATCAATCGTAGCTGCTAAGTTTCACAAGCAATGACAACAATTTTAAAGAAATGCAATAAATAACCACTTATTAACATTCTGTAAAAATATTTTTAAAATTAGAACACAAATTATTTTTTAATTTTTTTCCATGACTCCACAAGTCCACACGGTCAAACAAAAATGCATTGAAAATTGGTTGTCTGTGTTTTAACTATTAAGTTTCCTGCTTGATATTAATTATAATTATATTTAAGAAGTGTGATATATTGTTTTATAATTATTTGTCCTGCATTAAAAATAAATGATGCATAATAAAATGAATTTATTGTTTTACAGATATTTCTATTCGATTTGCAAATCTTTTCAAAATCATTATGCAAACTCAAGCTTTGAGGGATTTTGTAAATGAAAAGTATTCAAGACCTTCAGCACCCCTACTGAACGGTTTTGTTTATTTTCTTATACAAAAACAACTGAAGAAAATTCCTGTATGGGTTAAAATTATGGAAGAGCTGGAAAGCTTCAACATTGTGTTCAGTGCAAAGATCTGGAATGTAAAAACAAGAATTAAATTAATTCATAAACAATTAACCACTTTTAAACTTAATCTAGGTAGAACATGGGATCAGGTTGTTCAATATCTTGAAGAACCCTTCTACTTTCAGCCCATTGGTGACTCAGAGAAACAGCCAGTGCATTGTGGTCAGCCAACCAATCTGAACCCAGAAGCTCCTTCATGCAGTTCAACAGATGCCCAAGTCTGCGAGATCCGATCAACCACGAGTGCCCAACTGCCAAAAAGGAAAGTTCCGCAAATCAAACACATTTGTAAAAGTTGTATTGCTAAAAATTTAAGAATTAAAAATTATAAACAAACAATTTTTAGATTAAAACAAAGAATAGATAAACTTTCTAGTTTTCAGAGAACCAAATGGAGATTACAGCACTTGGCCAAAAGAAGACTGGATTCTGTAGATCACTGGAAGTCAAAGTACCATAGAGAAAAAGACATGAATTCACAGGCGGTTTCATCCAATGCAACAACAATAAAAAGTCTTCGAATTAGCCGATCACAAATTCGAAAATGTCAAAGAAGATCACAAGATAGACAGGTCTTTTTTTTGTACTTTCCTAAAATAACATTCTTTAGAAAGTATTTATGTTAATTTTTTTTAGTTGACTCAATAAATTATTTAAAAATTTTAAAAACCTTTTCATAGCAACAATAGAAACGAAATAACAAAGTCATTATGGATTGGGATCAATCAAGAAGAAGTCATAGTGCAATTTCAAGCTCTAGGCATCATTGGGAAGATTATCACCGGCCCATGGATGACGTTGGTATACCGTAACATACGTGGCCTCTCAAACTTGGAAATGGTTAATGAGATTTTTTATGCTATTTTTTTCTTCATTTATTTTTTTGTTTATTACAACATAAGCATTGTTCTTTTTATAAAGTATTGACACCGTTTGATCATAATAAACTTGATCCTAGGGCTCTGTTTTTCAATTGGGCAAGTCAGTGATTGAGGGGGTGCTACACCACCCAGCAGAAGTTATGCTGATGAAAACTGATGTGTTTGGTCACCCTCTTGAAGAAGATGATGTGCACTTGTCTCTGATGAACAAAGTGTATAACAATGATATGTTATATAAACTTTTGATCTCTCTTATGCAAAGTGTCATAGAGGTCATGGAGAGACAGATGGGAAACTACCTCACTGGAGAGTTGTCTAACCCTGCTCCTCAGATGATTGCAGACACCAGCTCAGCACCTCCTCACAACATCCATGCGGAAAGAACCCTTGGCTTGTCTGATTTTTTCATAAGAAAATCACCTTATGCCACCATAGGTTTTGTAGATGCAAAAGTGAAGGCAAAGATGAACCACACCATGGATTGGTTGGATGCCAAATCGGAGCAGGAGCAAAACAAAATCATCAAGTTTGCCATTACAAGGGGTGCAAAGGTTCGGCACATCTCCAAAGACACTGAGAGGCAGACTGACCTTGCCATCCTGGAAAGAAGAAGACAACTTAGTCAAAAAACCGAGGACAAAGACCGCAAGAAGACTGAACATGCAGTCCTCAAGTTGTTGATTAATAATGGAAATTCTAATGATCCATTATTTGCCAGCCTTGATAAACAGCAAAAAGTCTTTCTTGACGACATCCTTGCTGGAAGACAATTGATAGGCAAACTTCTCTACCACAAATGGTCCATGGGTGAGAAAGAGGAATCTAGGTTCATTGGCAGGATTCAAGACAGGAAGAAGAAGAAAAAAGACACGTTCACCATCAGCTACTGGGAGGTAGACGAAGAATCTGCTGAAGACCACAAGTTACCAGTAGAAAGTCTCATAACAGACCTGATCAATGGAGACCTGGAATTCTTCACCTGATGAAAAATCATTGTATGATAAATTTTGTTAATTTTATAATTGTGTGATTGTGCGTGCGTGCGTGTGTGTGTAATATGATTATTATTATTAAGTTTTATAATCATATAATGAAATATAATAATTATGATAATAATATAATAATCAATATATCATAATAATATAATAATCATATAATAATATATAATTATAAATGAATTATATTTAAATATAAATTATAATATATTATATAATATAAAATTATAAATACCATTGCAATATGATTATGATTATTAAATTTTAATTTATATTTAATATATATAAATTATGGATATATATAATTATTTTATAATTATAATTAATCATTTATAATTAAATTTTATAATAAATATAAATTATTCATAATTATTATTTTCTTATTTTACAGCTGTTATAAAAACAAGAAGAAAAAATTGTGTTGTGTTCAATTTTAAATCGTTCTTTTCACGTCTTGTGCGCGAATATAACGCTCAATGCTCACTTAACATTGAGCGCCACTCTTAACATGGCGCAAGTTGAAAGTAAAAATAATTCTTTCAAAATTCGTTTTCTCGGTAACTATAAATGCTACAATAATAAATTTAGTATTTTAATCAGCAAATTTTGCTTTATAAGAAAAAGTAGTTTATATATTAAAAAAATTTTTTAAAAATCGTGCGACCTGCTATAATATATTTTTTATTCCCAGACCTAAGCATTGTAAATAAAAATTTTAAAACCAATCAAGCAATAGAATTTAGGATCTTAGGAACAAGTGCTGTTAGTCCTTAGTGTAGTAGTAGTATGTAGCAGTGTAGTGGTTGGTAGTTTCTAGTAGTCTAATCTGTTAATGTTCGTTAGTGTTATCTGCTATTTATTTCAATTAGTAATTAGAATCAGTAGAGTTTAGTTTTAGCTTAATTATTAGAATTTAGTAATTTAATTACTAATTAGTCGTCGTTTAGTGTTGTTACAGTTAATGAGTTAATTAAGTGTTGTTGGTGGTTCACAAAAAATTTTTTTTATTTAAAATGCAAAAAGATACTTAACCGTTATACAGCAATATCTATCCTAAAAGCATCTAGTATCACCTTTTAAAACATTTTGAAATTTTAAATAAAAGCAATATCTCGAAATTAGTAAATATACGATCGTAACTTTTGACTTGGGCGATAAAAAATCACCCTCCAATTTCCCTCCGGAAGTAAGCTCCTTGTTTGACCGTCAAAAATGAGCGAAGGCCGTTATATAACTATCAAAACATAACTCAAAACGCTGTAGTTAATAACAAAGATAAAAAAAGTCCGTAAAAATAGTCAAGGTTTTTAAAAAAGTTTTCTTATTATCAACCATATATATAGAATATAACATTATATATATATGTTATTAATTAAAATCGTGAAGCATCACAACTGAAGGCCTGTTATAATTAGATGGGTCTCTTTGTCTCTCTCTCTCTATATATAATTATATAAAATGTCTATAATTTATATATATATATATTGGATTATCAATCAATCAATGATCCTTCTTTGTCCATCGAATGACCGTCGAGGCCGATGGTATACATCTAAGCATGCTTGTTGTTTTTATTTTTTCCTTTTCAAAAACCTTTTCTATTTTTGGCCAGTTTTATTGAATTCAGAATACCAACACCAGTCCATTCAATAATGTCATCTATCCATTTCTTTGCAAGTCCACCAACTTTTTTCTTTCAATCTCTTTCCTCATTAGTACCATCTTAATCAATCTGTCTTCTCTCATTCTACAAATGTGTCCAAAAAATTCCAATTTTTTTTTTCTGACTTTGTCACATACACTTTTCTGTCTTCCAAGTTGATTTCTGATGGTTTCATTTTTTTACTTCTTTCTGCCTCCAACTGATTCCCAACAAATTTTGGTAACACTTCATCTCAAATGTTTCCAATCTGTCTTTGTCTTTTTTTTTTTATTTTCCATGTCTCACATGCATAGAGCAAGCTCGGAAAAACGCAAGGTTCTATCATTTTCAACTTTGTTTTTATAGATATATTCCCACTTTTCCATATTTCCTTCAATGATGCGAACATTCCATGGGCTATCCTTTTGTCAATTTTTTTTAGCTTTGGTACAGTTGTTGTCACAGATTATAAGACTGCCAAAATACACAAACTGGTCTACGTGCAAGTAAGCCTAGGTGATTGTCATAGCAAGCAATACTATTGATATATGCTAATTTTCTTCTGAATTACTAATAAAACAAGGGTGGAAAACGTGAAGATGGCTAAATGTAAGAATTTTAGATGGAAGGTTATATCAACGTTATTCAGTTGTACGGGGGTAATTTTAAATAAAATGTAAAATAATTGTAATAAAGTTGTGAATTAATTGTAATTAAAATGTAAATTTATTGTAATTAAGCAGTATTATATTATTATTAGTATTGAACAGTCGAATAAAATTTAATTGTAAAAATTCAAAACTGTAAATGTAAGCTTATAGTATTTTTAATAAAATATTTCAACAAAAATAATAACAGCTCATGTTCGAATGGCGTTTTATTCATATTTATTTTTTAAATTAGTTATTATTTTTCTACCAATTGTAAATATTAAACTAAATCAATCCACCACTATAAGGTCAATATGTATGTCACGTAGTAACAGATTACTTGTCCGCCTGATTCTAAATTTTTAATGAATAATTAAAAAATATAGCCCCTACAGGTTCATCTTAATCCGCCATCACCTTTCTTTCTCCTTTAGTAACATCCTAACATCTCTGAAAATAAGTTGTCATTTTTAGCAATACACACACACACACATTTTTCAGCTAAATAAAGACATGCTTATTAAATAAAGAACAAAAGCAATTGTGGGTGTATTCCTATTGACAAAATTTTTGCAATTTCATCTTTTGAAAAAACAAGCTAATAGGTAATGTTTTCCCAAAACATCTTTTAAAACTTAGAAAACTAAAATTGATTTGGTAAAAGAGTTCTTTAAGCAACAGTGATGTTGATGACAATAATATTTCCAAAAGTTTTAATATGTATTGTGTATTCTGAATTTTGACAACCTAATGTTAATCAAATCCAACATACAAATTGTTTTTTAATTATCCTGACTCTAAACCGACAATAATTGCTAAAACATAGTAAAAATGAGATTCTGAATTAAACCAATTTTTGAAAAAAATTTTTTTAATCCACTGAAAAACGAAATAAAAGAAATCACATTTTTGACTGTTGGAGAGAAGGTGCTCTCTCGCACATCTGAATCGACACTGCCCTGCATAAACCCGTTTAATAAACATTTATATTTTTATAGTTTATTTATCATAAATGATGCACATCGAGAAAGATTAATAATTATTATCTGGTCATATTTAAATTTTTTTATAAATATGAATAATGATCATAACTCACGTAAAAATTTATTATTATTCAAATGCTAGAAATAGTAAAATTATTATTTTCATAGTAAATAGTACACTACAATTGATATCTTATAAATTTATCTTATTTCAGCTCCAAGTAATATACAAAGTATATCCTTTTTTGCAGAATCTTGTAACTCCCACTTCACGATGAGTCTTAGCTGCATGGATATTTCAAAAAAAAACAATTTGAAAATCATTCAATCAATCTTTCAATTGACTATTATTAAATCAACATGTGAAAATAAAGGTTCTCGTTGAATGGCGTTACATGAACGAGTAGATGAATTTTGAAATTGGGTTTTGAGATCTGTTCTGAATTTTATTAAAGAAAACGAATTAAATGACATAAATATATTTAAAAGTTTTCTATATTCTTTAGGCTGCCGATTTAAGAGTTGAAAGCTTTAGTAGCAATGTTCTATTAAGTGTGAGAATTACAGCAATCAATTGTAAATAAAAGCAAAAAGTAACAACTAAAGGGATTGAAAAGTAATACCGCGGGGTACTGCTCCTTGATAAACAAAGTTGTTGTGTAAGTGTAAAACTTTCCAGCTTCCAACGGGCATGTTAAACCGGATTTTACGCAAGCGTTTGGATTATCAATTCCAAATGGAACTGGAATGTGGTCTATAATTCCATGAACAACAGCTGTGGCACTGCTGACAGTTTCACCTGTTATCAAAAAAATAATAAGCTAAATTTATAAATTAAAAGGTACTCGTTTATATAATGTGCGGAGGTGTATTTGCATTGGAACCAGGTGACTGCATAACAGAAGCACATGTCTTTTGTCCTCAAAATAATAGTATGATCAACAGTAAAAGCAGAGGAAATGTCGAGAGCAAGAAGAAGAGTAAGGTTACTATTGTCACTAGAGAGAAGGATCTCATTATGTATTTTGAGTAAAGAAGTTTCAGTACTGTGAGCAGGTCTGAAACCAGATTGAGATACAGGTAGCAATGAGTTAGAGTTTAAATAGGATGACTATTGATTAAAAACTACTTTTTCTATTATTTTAGAGATGAAAGTAATAATAGTAACAGGTTTATAATTAGATGAAAAGGTAGAATCTAAGGATGAGTTTTTAAGAATGGGAATAACAATAGAATTTTTATAAGAAGTAGGAAATTTGGAGGTGGAAAGAGATAAAGTTGGCAGGTGTGAGCAACTGTTTTTAGGTAAAATCTGTCTAAATAAACGCATTGTTGAGTTAATTTAACACACTTGCATAACACGTGAATATAGCAATGCAGTGGCTGGTCCAAAATTCTTAGAATTTTCAAAATATTAAATTGATGACTTTTTTCTTTTGTTGCTAATTCTTGTTTCGGTAAAAGATTATTTTTAAAATGTTAACTTGATGACTTCTATCACACTGAATCTTCAAGATTTTCTTTTACCCCAAAAATCCGCCACTGGCGTTTCTCACAGTACTTAAAATGACTCCGTTCGAAAAACTAGAACTATTGTAAACAATAGTAAATGAATGACTCTAAATATGTAGTACGTTAAAAATGCATGTATTTGTAGAAAAACTCAAACTACAATATTTGTCATGTGCTGTTGTAAGAAAATAAGTTTTGACAGAGCTCAGACTCACAGTTTTGAGAACACGTCTTCGAAATTGACGTTTTGACAGGAATTACATTCAAAAACAATTTCAAAATGCGTGCATAGGCTCCGAGTGCGAGTGCATCTGAAGCAGCAAACGCGTATGGCGCTTTGTTAATATTCATATTAATACTATTGTATTATTGTTATATATTGATAGAAGAACATAGTAAATACTTGGAATAAAATCAATTTCGAAAGAAGCATTATGTCCTCTTGTCAGTATGCATATGTCGGTTGTCTCACAGCCAGGAATCACAACTCGTTTCACTTCAGCTTTTGTTGCCACTTGAACGAAAATAAAAAACGATCTGAACGCAGTGTTAATTTTTTCAATTAAACATTAAATTTTCTTTACCTCCATCACAAACTTTCCACTTTAAACCATTCACGTTCGCAAAAACAAATAAGAGAGAGACAAAAACGACCGTGGCTGAATGGGCCATCTTATTTTTCAACCGCAACTAAAAGTTTAAAATCAGTTTTGATGAGTTTATAAATTAAAGAAAAGTTTAAAGGTAGTGTGTCACGTTGACAAGCTGAAGGAACAAAGTTCGAAAATGAATTATAATAAGTCTTAAACCAAAGTCTCATGATTAAAATTTTTGGCATTTGTACGTATGCATGCTAATTAAAATATGTACCGTAATATCTCATACGGATGGAATGGCTTGTATAAAGCTTTCTATAAAGCGTTTAAGACAAAAAGTTTAATTTATTTAATATCTTCAACGTTTCCTTTCCTCTAAACATTTAAGAAATGCTCGTAACTTAACTAGAATCATCCACCTCCCTCGACAAACGAGTCATCTATGAGAAAATATTTATTGCTCATGCAACTAAATATTTTGTGTATCTATAAACTATCAAATCATCCTATTTCCTAAATGAAACAAACGTTTTGAAAATGGTTTAAATTGTTAACTATGACTACAAAATATTTAATATAAATATTTAACTATGACTACAAAAATTATTGTTTAAATAGACAATTCATCAATAAAGTTTATGAATTTCATCACCGTAACTCGCATCTATTTACTTTTCTTTATAAAGTTTTCGACATATTTATTCATACTGCCAAATTAAATTGTGTAAAAATATGTCAAGACGTGGCGGAGCATGGTTAACGTTCTAAACTACATCAGTACAAAGTTTGAGCTCGTTTTTGTTGTTTGTTTCATTATATCAGGGACGCTGTAAACTAGGTCGCCACAAAATTGGTGCGAAAGTAAGAGTGCAAAAAAAATGTGAGCTCGTTTTTGGTTAAAAGATTGGAGATCTGTAATTTTTGAAGCACTTAACCTAAGCACTCTTGTATAAGCAAATATTAAACTACTGCAGGCACACCCTACATAATCTACTTTAAGAATTTTTCAAAACACATTAGAAAAGATAAAAATTAAGTTTTCGATGGTTTTTGGTGATTCTCTGGCAAATCATCATTCGCTCCCCTAGATGCTTCACCTCACCCTCAACACATTTTGTTTCGATGTCAAACATCATTTACCGTCATCTACATCAATTATCAATTAGCGTTTGTCCCATCCGGGATAAAACCATTTTAAGTGCTTTGCTCTCAGCTAGGTTTAAAGAAATAATTTGGTGATTAATTTGCCTATGATCTAAAGCTTGTCAAAAAATTTTTAGCTTTTTTATATCAAAACGTTTAACAAACTTGCTTTTTCGTGAAAATCCACTTCGCTTAGATTGCAATTTCATTTCAGATGGTATGAGCAAACGACAGTCATTGCAGCAGTCAGTTTTCCAGATAACTATTGTGATTTTAATGATCTGTCTATTCAGATATTTAACAATGATAGCATAGTGCATCTAAAGTGTATTAATGTTTAGTAGCCCCATGCCACTACCATTGCAGTGGCCTGCCACGTTTATCCAGAAAATTCTTCCACGTGTAAGATGCTATTTTGGCATTAAATTTTTTTAGTAAAATCTCCCATCTTGTTCGTTTTGAATGTTTTATTTATTTCTGAATTCAAGTTTGTTGACAAACCCCTTATGATAACGTCCTGTCTTAATTGCAGTAAGAAATACTATATTTTTGTGTTGAAATATTACATGTTTTGTATTTAGTCAAATCAAGATATATAGTTTCAATCATGGTAAAATTCAAACAATACTGTTTAATTTAAAATCTGGTCTCCATTCAACACCTTATTTCACATATACGTTGTCTATGTATGATTAGTATGAATATTTATTCTAATTATATGGTATGAATATAATGGTTTTAATGATTATTTAAAAGACCGAAAAAATTATATCCGTAAAATGGTTTAATCGGCCATTTTGTCAAACAATATGTATATTAGGCCTGTTTATTAAAGTTATTAAAATGTATGTATCGACACGGAAATAATTTTGATTTTACTGCTATTAATTTATTAATGTGCGTTTGTGCGTTTGTCAGTTAAGGAGACGTCGTTTTAAAATTTTTAATATTGCTTTTTCGATCTGTAACAATGTCTCTTGCTGTTTAATTTGGCTGCTAGGTGGGTTTGGTTTTTTTTTAATTCTAAATTGTAAATCTGAAAAAAAATAATAAAAAAGATTTAAAAAGGACATTTATTTCATAAGATAGTAATAAAATATATTTGGTAATATTTTTCCAAATCTTTTTTTTAAAATTTGTGTAGCTATAGACTATAGAGTATAGAGAGTAAGTATATCAGTATAGTATTAAGTATAGGTATATAATAGAATAGATTTATTTTATTTTATAAAGTCTTAGTTAGTGTAGTGTACAACTGTAATGTAAATTATTGGTAGAGGCAGGGAAATTAAAATAAAATTAGATTTTTACATTATTAGGTAATACTGAATTTTTTAAATTTGATAATTAATACTACTTTCTGAAATACTATTTCAGAAATAGTGATATTATCCTATTTATAACATATATTAACAGATTAATAATAAAATATTTAAAATAATTTTATTAATGTTGTATGTATTTGTTATTACAAGTACACATAAAATAAATATTTATTTATAATTATGTTATATATTATGCATCACGGAATCATAAATTTAAATTAATTAATCTATTTACTATATGCCTAAACTAAAAGATAAATATGTGACTAATTTTAGTCTAATAATATGACACACCAAGGAGGCAAGACAGGGGTAGTGCCTTATTTTGGCTCTTAGTAATTGTCACTGTATTTTGCTATAATATTTCAATATTTTTATAAATTGAGAAAGAATTGGATTCTAAGCTAGAAAATATTTAATGATTATTTAATTATTTTAGGAATAACATCCTTGTTTGAATGGCAGCTTCCAATGGATTATCTGATGTGGATAATGATGGACAGAAAAAGCTTGGCACAAGGTTTTTTAGACTATTCACATTTTTTGAAATCTTTGCTTTAATGACAACCATGATCTTTTTAAATGTGTACTAATTTTATTTTTTAGAGTGTTCAAAAAGAGTTGTCCAAATAGCAAAGTTTGTTTGTCCAAGTTATTTTGTTATAATTTGTTAAGTTAATTAAATTGCAAAGTTTGCTTGTCTAAGTTATTTTGTTATAATTTGTTAAGTTACTTAAATTGATATTCATTTTATAGATTACAGTGTATCTTGGTAAAAGAGATTTTATGGATTATCTAGATCATGTTGAACCTATAGGTGAATATTTTAGCTATTAGGTTTTACTTTGGCTTATTTTTAAATTTATGAAATTATAAAATTACATTTAATCTACGATGCAGTATGCATTACAGTTCTAACACAAAATTGTTAAAAAACATTTAATTAAACTTATTGGTTTAAAAGAAATAATGATTTAAAATATATTTTTATTAAAGATGGAGTCGTTCTGGTTGACCCAGATTATTTAAAGGACAGAAAGGTGTTTGCTCAAATTTTGGCAGCATTTCGATATGGTAGGGAAGATTTAGATGTTCTGGGTTTGACATTTCGAAAGGATCTGTTGCTGGCAACAAAACAAGTTTATCCTCCACCACATAGTAAACCACCAAGTCTAACCAGACTGCAAGAAAGACTAATAAAAAAATTAGGCCCTAATGCTTTTCCATTTTGTTTTGAAGTTGGTCTCTTTTTAATTTTTAGTAGCATTAGATTTATTTATTTATGTGTCACATACACTTCACGTTACAATTTTGTTTTCAGTACAAAAAAATTGATTTCATAGTGACAGAGAAACTTCATAAATGTAAGCTGTAAAAATTTAGAACTGTATGGATTATTGAATATGAAAATTCTAAATATGGACAAATTTATCAACTTGCTTACTCGCTTTAGTTAAACATTTTAATGAATTTTGAATATTTTAAAATTTGAATTGACATTGACTCCTAACAACATTTAGATACCGACATCGAGTCCAGCATCAGTTACACTACAGCCTGCACCGGGTGATACGGGGAAGGTATGTGCCTTTTTGTTTTATTCCATGCACTTGAACTTTTAAAGGCACATGATATTGGCTCTATAAACTTTACTTAAATGTTTTATAAATTTAAATATCTCTTTTCAAAAGATTTTAAAGTTTTGAAATGATTTTCTGTAGCTTCATCATTATCTTTTTACCATTATCATTATTTTTTTTAATTTATTTTTTTTTGATTGCTTTACATAAAATGTAATACTTTATTGGTAGTGATTTTTTGCTTATCTCCATAAGCTTTATATAATCTTTTATTTTTAGAAAATATGAAATAGTTAATTTTTTAGCCCTGTGGTGTTGATTATGAGTTGAAAGCCTACGTCGCATCTGAACCGGATGAGAAACCTCACAGAAGAAATTCAGTACAACTTGCCATAAGGAAGTTGACCTTTGCTCCTGAACAACCTGCTCCTCAACCAAGTGCTGAGGCTGTCAAGGAGTTTCTCATGTCATCTGGCACCCTCAGATTAGAAGCCACTCTTGATAAAGAGGTTTTTCTTTTTTCTTTATAATGTTCAACTGTTTTGTTTATATATGTATATATATATGGAGTGCATCGTCGAATCGACGATTTGGGTCAGCGATGAGTCCTAGAATGAACAAAAAGTCCTATCCTTGACGAACATTTCCATGCACATGTTCAACAGATCCACTTAGGGCCGTCGGTTTTTGTCGAATCTTTTTTCAACGAGAGCAGCTGTACTTGCAAGTTCAAAAGCGGAAACTGCTGACTGGGTAGACCTTCAGTTCAAGTGCCGCAGAGCATCAACACAAAGAGCCTTGGAGTCTAAACCACATCTTTTATATTTTTCTTGCCTTGCCACTTTCCTGACAGTTAACCAAAAAAAGACCTGCTTGGGAATTCTTGTGTCTGGCATATGTATAACATGCCTTATCCAATGAAACTGAGTTTGAAGCAGAAGCGATTCTATACCCATTGTACTGCACTTTGCCAGAGCCATTGTGTTTGAGATTTTGTCTTCCCATCTGATACCAGCAATCATTCGCAGGCATTGTTTTCTCTGTTTCAAACGTAAACGGTTGGGAAACCACGCATTGTAATTGTGAAAAAAAAATTTTTTACATTGTAAATAAAAAACTTGAGTGTAATTTTTGTATAATAAATTTTTTTTGTAGTATTGCAGTTTATTTTTAAAAATTTCTAAAAAAATTTTTCCAGAAATATTATCACGGAGAATCTATCACTGTGAATGTACTTGTGGATAACAACGCTGGAAGATCTGTTAAAAAAATTAAAATATCTGGTAAGTATTTGATCATTCATAACATTCAGTACACATTTGCAGAGTCATCATAAGGCATGTTGAACATAATAAGGGCATTTCTGTCAGGTTCTTCACTCTTTGTCTGTCTGTCTGTTTAATGTATGGGCCCAACTAAATTGTATCTAAACTAAAACTAATCCCAACTAAAACTTGTATCCATTTAAATGAAATGGATACAACTGATCGTCTAATTTGGCGCAAAAAGTTGATGGCAAAGAAAACAACGTCCTACCTCGGGGGAACTGGGTCTCTGGACGCAAAACGAAGATTGATTGATTGATTGATTGATTGAATGGGCCCAACTATCTGTTGTTAGCTGTTTTTTCAAAAAATGCTTCTTGGATCTACTCTTGCAAAATTAAAAAAATTTCAATGTTAGGTTTCAGAACTTGAGACCATTCTACTTCAAGTCTGCTTGTGTGTGTGTGTGTGTTTTTGTGTGTGTGCGTGTGCATTGCACTCATGTTGTGTGCATAGTTCACATTTTCAACTTTTTCTGTGGTATAGGTCATAATGATATGCCATGTTCTTTGGGCCTGCCTCTGATTTAGGCGGGAATTGATTATTTAATTGTTATTAATCATTGTATCATGGCAATATCGTTTTTTTGAAATGTTTTCAGTTCGACAGTACGCTGATATATGCCTCTTTTCGACGGCGCAGTACAAGTGCAATGTCGCAGAGATAGACAGCGAGTTCGTACATCTATAATATTTCTGTCTGAAACATTAAATTAATTTTTTTTATTATCAAGATACTTCTATTTTAATTTCAATTTTCGTCCCGGTGATTATTTCATCCTCAACATAATTTACGTGAATTTTATACATTCTCAGTGATTAATTTGGATAAATTTAAAAAATAAACTTGTTTTCAATTCTTACCGTTACTTTCGTTTGTGAATGAAAAGAATGATAATTTATAGATAATGATGTTTCATCTACATTTGAAATGGCCAACTTTAAGTTACATAAACATTCAATTTATGTAAATGATGAAACTTTCAGAGAAGGCTTTCCAATCCACCCAAGTCAGACAGGTTTCTGTAAAGTTTATCAATTGACACCAATTTTAAGCAACAATCGGGATAAAAGGGGGCTAGCACTTGATGGCAAGTTGAAGCACGAAGACACCAACTTGGCATCATCAACTATGTCAGTTTTTGCACAGTTTATAATTATTTATCAATCAATTATAGCAGGTTTTAATCATTTGTTTCAATTTTTATAGTTCTTGAACTTGATTCACATGATTATTTTATTTTGTTTCTTCATTTTCAAAAGCTTTGTAAAGGGCTCTGTATTTGTTCGACAACAATCATATTTTTTCATTGTTTTCATAATTGGCAGCATAATCTTCTTATTATCACTGTCAGTAGATTCAACATATTTATGATTTTGAATTTGTGTTTATGTATTTATATTCATATTTATAGCACTTAATGTTCTGATCCGATTTTTTTTCAAATTTATGAATTTTTCTCTTTGGCAAGGTTTTGAAACGAACTTATAAAACATTTCAAAGTTATTTGTAGCTTGTTTATTGGCTCTTTTGATCAGTTGCAACAAAATAGATTGAGATCTGCGTTCATAAAAATATGATGTGAATTTTAAAAATTGAATCCTTCACATTCAGTATCACATCCAACAGTCAAAAAGAAAATCTCGGAATAGTAGTCCAGTATAAAGTAAAGGTCAGGCTGATACTTGGTTTCACTTCCAGGTTCGTATCAGTTGGTCATTTATTAATTTTATCTTTAATTTTTAAACTTAAGTTATATTCCTCTTTTAATTGTTTCTTTTCTTGTAATCTTTTTTTTATTATTGTTCACAAATATTTATAAATATTTTCTTCTTGTTTCAGTGATCTTTCAGTTGAGCTGCCCTTCACTTTAACCCATCCGAAACCTATTGATGCATCTCCTGTCGTCAGTCGACCACAATCATCCAACCAAAAAAGTGAAGGAGCTGAAGTTGTTGAGAAAAATCTCATCAACTTTGATCAGGAGTAAGTTTTTTTTTTTGCTTAACAGCATATTTTTTCATTGTAGCTATAAACACTTAAACGGTTTTGAAATAGTTTGAAAGTTCCGCTAACGGTCCGTTCTTCTTCGTGCGGTTTTAGTTTCAGTTCCTAACACAAAAATGATCTAGAGATATTATGTACGGATGTGATTCGTTCTCTCTCAATAACTCTAGACCTATGATGTTCGGCTATGCCAGTTTATTCCTATTCAAATGCATTTGCTTCATATATTTGTTTTTGTTATTTTTTAAGTTAAATTAATTATGTATGAATTATTTCAGTGAACCTAACTCGTGTGATGACATCATATTTGAAGATTTTGCACGGCTTAGATTAAAAGGTCATGAGAAGGAAGCTACAGACGTTTGATAATAATAAGTTCCATTTTGTACGCTTTGTCATTGTCATCAATCATTTATTGATCACCTGTGTGCTGAGCCAAACTTCAATCAACCTTCATGCGAAACTACTAAATTTTGTATTCAATATAAATGATTATCCAAGAGTAACTATCATGATTAAATTATTAAATGTCTTTTCACCATCTGTTAAAAATCATGGCTGTTAACACTTAGGTTTTGACGTTTTGTTCAGTTTTATTCAATTTAAAAGATATAGTTGTAAATTATTTTACATTGTTTTATTTTTCAGTATCTGCGTGATCAAAAGCAATTTATGTTGAATTTAAATTTGTCTACAAAATGAAAATTTGTTTAATTTGAAACCAAAATATTTCAAAAGATATGATTTAGTTTCTTGAAATGAATTAATTCAGCACGCAAAATTTGCATTGTACTAAACGTTTTCAAGGTTAAATATTTGTCAAAAGTTGTTCGATGTAATGTACTTGGTGTAATTTTAGACAATAAAAGTAGTCGAATGGCATAATATATAGATCATTGTTAGTGAAGTCAATAGAGACATGTCTGTGGATGACAGGATGGGCCGTGAAGAACAATTTCTCGGCTGATAGACCGGCAAATGTAAGCTGAACTTGGAGCAAGAAAATGAAACAAAGTTTACTATTTATTTTTACTCGTTAAAAAAAATTATAATCTTGATGGAATGGAGTGACGGCGTTACTCCTGAAGAAATCGTATTCAATCAAAAATTAAGCTACCGATTGTTCGTGACGGGATGGTTCCTGAGTGACGAAAACGAGAACTTTATTGACAACATTGTTGACGGCGCAAGCAGTTTCAAACGTCGGGCTGGTCTGGTCAGTAGGTTACCCCATGATCGTTACCCTCAATTTATCAGCCTCCTCACTTTATGCCAATGAAAGAAGATGTTTCGAGGTGCCTTGATCAGCAGTAGTCAGTTTAACCGCTGAAATAATGTTATATACCATTAGTGATTAGTGTAAAATAGTGTTTTTCCAGACTTTCAAATTTTTTATGTTACAAATTGCATTTGTTTCTTATATAAGTGTGTTTGTGTTTATATACGACATGACTGTTGTGGTAATTGCGTACTTTAGGATTGATTTAGAGATTTTGTATATTTCGCTAGACGTACAATCACTGCATCTTGACATTCGAATTGTTCTAGTCATTTCATTGTAGTTGTTTGCTTGTTATATTTTATTCTTACACAAAGTGTTTTTTAATTTTTTATTTCTTTTTTATACATCTTTACCATAGGCAGAACTGCTTAAAGAGCTGTAATTATAACTGAACTTTGGTGCCACAATGCCTATAACCTCCACACCACACGAAGTAACATATGGTTGGTATACACGTGCGAGCACCGCATCATCTCTCGTGCGTATGACAGTCTTTGAGTTCCGAAGATATAGTGTTTGAACCAGGTCACAGCGCGTTAATAACGCGAAAAAGTGCTTGTACACCGACTGAGCTATCTCACCGACGTTAATGTCGAAAGGATAGAGATTTAAAAACAAGTCTTAATGGCAAACATATTATATAATTTTACGTTTGTAATAAAAAACATTTTCAAATAGTATTTGCTGGCCAAGGCTTTGTCACATGTTAAATTGAGTGGATCTGAAGAGTCGTTTGTTTTATAAATGCGCGAAATTAAATACGTGTAGGCGGCAGAGATTGGTAGCTGGTTGGAGGCTGACCAGGTTGCTTCTGGTAAGCGAACGACGGTTTCAAATCTTGGAGGGTGATCATAAAAGATGTCATGATTTGAAAGGGAAGAGGATTAAAAATTTGACAAAAGGGAAGGTGGAGTAACCCACATCAAACAAGTTGACATGACACCTAGTGAAGTTCCATGTTGAATATTGTGAATGATTATAAACTCTTTTAGAAATGAGAGCGGCATTATGCAATGCATTTAATTTTATTGACGAAATCATTAGCAGTTGAAAATTGACTGTGGATGTTTGTGTTGTTAACAGTAAGTTCATAAGTCATAGTTTAATTTCTATACTAAAACTCCATGCACATTAATAATAACTGTTATCGTCAAATGATCATAGTTAAATATTTTTGTCGTGAAAAATTTTTTTGGTTTTCTATAAAATCGATTCATGTGACATTGTTTTGTAAAATAAGATAATGAAATTTGGTAACGAAAACATATTTCAAATTTAAGTATATGCAATGGATAGAAAAAACTATTTTGAAATAAAGTTAAACGTGAAATCAACCGCGGGCAGAGCCATTATGAATGAATTATGACTGTTGCAACATGCAGTTTTGGTGTTTCTTTTATTGCAGGTTTTGCGGAAAACAGGAAACGACATCAAACACATTTTTATATTTTATTAAGCAACTTGAATAATTAACTTGCCAAAAATAAGTCGCTTGATAATATTTTTTAATTAATTAACATGAAAATTTCCGCTGGTCAAACCATATCAGATTACTCAAATAATTAAAATTAATTTCCTTAAATTATAAATAAAATATAATGGTACCTTTTATTATTTACCAGTAGTGGATTGGCATATGTTTTTATTTTAGCAGAACTGTTTGGCTTTCCAATCTTACAGCGCAATTATTGCTTATCATGTTGTTGTAGAGACTGACGTAAGGCACGTTATGTCGCGTTACTTATAATCGAGGGATGTATGATTTCTTTCGTGATGATTTTTTTTAATTCATTTATTTTACCTGCAATTGTATTAATCGTTTAAAATCATGATTGCTATTGTGTTTGTGATCGTCAGGCTTTTATTGTTATTGGGTGCGGGAAGCGCAAAAGAAGGTTGCTGAATTGTGAATTTTTTATAATTTTTATATTCAAATTTTAAAATTAAAATTTGTTAAATAAATAATTATTAATTAAAGTTTATTTTATGTAATTAAGAATTGAAATAAAATGAAAAATTATTATTAAAGTTAGATCTGTCTTGGGTGAAGGGTTTATTTTTTTTTTATATACTCATTTATTATACTGACATACTGTTGCATTTAATTTTTAATGATTTAAAAATAAAGATTTACATTGTATTTAAATTTGATTGTTGTAAATTTTACAACTAATATTTGTTTTCTACTTTTAACTTTTTCATTGAAATAAAAATACAACTGTAGCAAAACAACATTTACATTGCTTACAAATTTATTACTACAATTATATATATGGTGTTAGGTGAGGGCATATGATATGCATCTATCCCAATGCCAAGGTAGATCTCTGACTACTTTTAACTACAAGAGTTACATTTACGATGAAAACTGCCGATCACATGATTGTAACAATTGGTAATTATGACAAATGTGCGTATGTATTGAGATTTATAAGCTGTTTGAATTCATGTTAATTCACGTCCTAGCTCGGGGGAACTGGGTTTTTAGACGCTAAATGAAGATTGATTGAATGAATTCATGTTAAAAAACTTACACATTTTACCTTTATTTTTGCCTTTTCAAAATTTATCTTTTTTTCTTTATCTTTCATAAAATAGTTCAACTTTTTAAATTTAAAACATATGTAAAGTAAATGATTCTGACCTGATGGTGGTAATAAAATTTTCACTAGCAAATGATAAAGTACCGTAATGCAGCATTTACCGTTTATATTATAAAAATCAATTAGACCATTAACTAATAAATTTTACTTTTTGTTTTAACTAGTCTTAATTTTTTATTTTTCATTATCCTCCAGTGCTAAAATGAGTTTTCTTTCATTCATTTTCATGCCAAGATTTTGCTAGATGCATAAAACTTGCCCAAATCTGTCACACCTATTGTAGAATCAATATTAATTTGGTATAAAAAATCCCATTTTATATTTGTTCAGTTTTTACTCTAATCTTTATTTTGAACACCATGTTTACCAATTTAATTTTATCAACAGATGAAATCATTGCAGAATTCATTCCAAATAACATTCAGTTAGAAATAAATGCTACTTCCTTCGTTACTCTTAAATTCAGGTACATGATGTCTTAAAAATATCATGACTTAAAAATTATATGATGGCTTATACATGTTAAGTGATGTCATGTTTAGTACCTCAGATTCCTGTGTGACGTCATATTTGTAGTTATTATGAAATTAAATTATATATGCAAAGTTATCTGTTGAAAAACTTCATACTGATTATTATTTGAAATATTTTTGTTCATAAAATTTATTCGTACAAATCAAAATAATATGGCAGTTGTCTATTTCTAGAAGGTGTACAATGTTTTGACTTGAATTCCTATTTTTATAATTTATACTCCAATCACAACAAATTTAAAAATTGATTTTTTGAGAAATTGATTTATTATTTTTAAAAGGAAGGAAATTAACAACACTGTCAACTTAGCATTTAACTATGCTGGTCCTGACGGTGTTGTCAAAAAATTTGAAGATGTTGAAATCATAAAGTTATTACCAAACATTTCTATAGAAAATGCTTCGACAGTTGAATTGAATATAACAGGTGTAAACATTGGGCAGATAACTCTGGGTCTAGAGTCAATTGGAGAGCCTAACTTGAGGTTTATATGTCAGAATTTTCTTGCATTTTTGACCAAAATTTTTATGGCTGAATTTGAAATTTTCTAAGATTGTTAATTGTTTTTGAGTTGATTTTATTATTCCCATTTTAAGTAAACCTTATATATTGACTCAGAATTGTGCAACACTCTTCATATTATAGTATCTATCGTGCATTGTCTTCATCGTATCAATTGAAAATAAATTTTAAAAACTCAACTTTTCAAAATGAGTACCTACCTAGGCCTTGGTATCTCTAAAGTGGTGGTGCATATGGCACTAAGTGATCATATTATCATTAGTATTATATAAATAACAATAATATATTGACTTTGTATATCCTTTTTAAATTTTTCCGCTGTTTACCATTATGTATTATAATTTTAAACTTTCATTTGATATCAACAACTGAAGAAGTCTTTGGAATTAATAGTATAAATTGTACGCACTTTGCTACAAGAACATCGCTTAGCGCATTATAACATAACGTAACATAACATATTACAAAATAACCTAATGGCTGTTGATTGAGAAATTGTCTGAAATGGATGAAAATATTTTTCAGTAAAGTTTTTTATATTTTAAAAATTTATTGTTTTATCCCCAGGTTTGATAGAGTTCTTCTGCAAGTCACAGTGGTCCATCATAAAGAAATAATATTGATTCAGAAAATAATTGGATGGATATATTTTTTTGCCTGGTCAATTTCCTTTTATCCTCAAGTCATTACAAATTTTAGACGCAAAAGGTTTCAGTCTAAATTTTTTTTTAATTTTAACAATTCTTACTGAAAATTTTGATAAGAACAATATAGACTTGATGACGTCGAGAAGATTGGGAGAAAAACAGCACAAAATAAGTTCATGCCTGCCCATCTCAAATGTTAAAAACTAAATGAGGAACTGCTTTGGCAGTGCACAATATTTATCCTGCCATTATTTTTTTAAAAGCCTATTTTTGACTCAAACTTCTATTTATTTGGTAATGATTTAATTGGAAAGCCCAGTAGAAGTAAAACACTAAGTTAGATGTCAGGTAATGTGGTTGATTTAAGTTAATGAGAATGGTGAAATTGACAGATTTGAAGGAGAAGATGGTTCAGGGTGTTGAGGCAGTTAATATGAAAGAGCTATAGTAATCCATAAAAACTGTTTTGTTTGAGTAAATTGTAGTTATGAAGCATACAAAAAGATTAAATTAACATAAAATTTAAATATTTTGCAGTGTGGTGGGGCTGAGTTTTGATTTTGTGTTTTTGAATCTTACTGGATTCTTGTGCTATGGACTATTTAACGTCGCATTATTTTGGATACCTGAAATTCAAGTATAGCAAATTTTTCATGTATTTTAATATCATTTATTATATTGATCCGTAAATATTGAAACACTGCTTTTTTATTCCTTTTATTGTTTTTTAGTAACAGTTACACTTTCAATAGTGACTTGCAGTTTTGTTATGGAAGTTAGGTGTGATAAGTGAGAATGCTAAAAATTGCTATACTAGATCCACCATGCCACATTCAAACTTGGTAAATATCAAATGCTGGCTGTCGTACCTTACATCATGCACATATCATCATACACATGCCGGATATGCAGATTTCGCATCTGCTCTTCTGTTGGCAAATATCTGGGTGGTTAGAGGAAAGTCTCTTTAAAAACAACCATTTATGTACCATCAGGGCTTTTTTCCTTACATATGAAGACTCTGACCGGACAATAATTTGCATGGTAGACCCAAACGACGACGGTCCAACGGGTAGATTGGCGTGCGCAACAAGTGCTCTAAAACGCAAGCGATGCAGTCAGACGTACGCACGAGCACATTTATTGATTTACTGTCCATTTGCTGCATCCTCATCTATCGCCAGTCTTCCTGTTACTGGATGCAGATGAGCCAAGATAAAATAGTGAGGCTGACGATCTGTACACTTTTTCTTTCCAAGTCAAATGCTATTCACAAATTCAAACACGCCTCAAATTTCAAAATTCTGTGGTGATGGTGCCGAAGCAGCAGATGTAGATGCCCTGAAAGTTGCAACTATGACCTGCACACAGGCAAATTATATTTGCTCATGTGTGATTGTTTGTGTTGCTTAATATCTACTTCTTATTTTAAAATTTTGTTGTAATCTTATCAAGTTTTTTTTTACGTTTTTTGGATTTTTCTACTAATGTGTCAAAAATTTCAACACGTCATTATTGCTTCTATTCAGGATGAATATTTTGCACTGCATCCCAGAGGAGTCAACCCTGTTGAAGCCAATGACATCGCCTTTGCATTACACGCCATCGTTTTAACGTCTGTCACTGTACTCCAATGCCTCCTCTACAAGGTCTGTACTCTGAGCCAAACATTTCAACTGCTCAACTTAAGGAAATAAGAATTGTTTATTTCTCAATTGTTTTTTTATGATTTTGCTTCTTTCGTCCTTAAATTAACATTAAAATATTCAAGCGAATTTAAATTCCAGTTTACGTTCTTAGCTTATATTTTAATAGCCAAAAGATATTGTAAATATATCTGAAATTTTTAATGTGAGATAATTTTCAGGTATTATCATCAATTTTCATTCAAATAATAATTCTCATTCAGATGGCGTTATTGATTCAGTTAATATTTTCTGTTTAAAGAATATTTTGTATTCAGAAAACATTATTAATTTTCGTAGAAGACATCACAGAAGATCTCCACGCTGGGAAGTGTTTGTCTTCTGCTGTCCTGGGCAACAGCAGGACTCTTCTTGTTTGTTTCAATGGCTGGTTTGATATCATGGCTCACTTACATCTACATCTTCTCCTACATTAAACTTGCAATCACTTTGGTGAAATATTTTCCACAGGTGCTCATTTCTTGTCGAATTGTTTTTAATGGAAGCTTATTTTTAAAAACAGCGCCTATTAAAAAATTATATTATATTAGTAATCATAAACGTTAATTTTAAACCGTTATGTTTTGCAAAAAGTTGCCATCATATTGCTAGTTGCCATCAAGTTGCCATGTACAATATATTTGCTTGATAGGCTTGGATGAATTTCAGAAGAAAAAGTACGGAAGGCTGGAGTATAGGGAACGTAATGCTGGATTTCACTGGCGGATGTTTCAGTTTGCTTCAGATGTTTCTTATTGCCTATAACAATGGTATTTTTTGTTTGTCTTCACAGTCAAATATGTTAAAATTCGAGATCATTTGTTAGGTCTCCAACAAATGATATTTTTTTATATTGTTATTCTTTCATTTTCACCGTTGTTTCTAACAAAGCATCTTTGTTTTACCTGCCCTTTGTTCGCAATGCTGGCCCTAACATTTTGGCATGTCGGACGGAACTAGCGTATACGCTTGTTATTTTATTAATTTGGCTTGTAATTTTATAAACTTGAGCTGCACATGTTCGCCAAGTAATGTTTAGATTCGTTTACTCAACTATACTGAACATACAATTCACTGGATATATCAATTTGTGCTCTCACAAATGAAAATGTGAATTGCACGTAATATATTAGTAAACTATTGCTTACTTTAAAAATTGAACATTGTCGTTACAACAATAATTTATTATTACTCAATTATAACAATTTTGTGTATTTGTTAATCTCGGTTAATAAATCATTGTTCAAAACTTTTTCAAACTTTTGCAGATGATTGGTCTTCACTTTTTGGATCACCCACCAAATTTGGACTAGGATTGTTTTCTATAATTTTTGATATAATATTTTTCTTACAGCACTATTGTTTTTATCGTAAAGGTTTTACTCTTTTATATGAAGAAATTCCTGGGGCATGATTGCACATTTTTATATTTTATATCATTATAATTGTTTAATTGTCTTTCTTAATTATACCATCTGTAAATAAAATTTTATGAAAGTTCAACAGTTTGTATATTTTATATTATTATAATTATTTTTTTTATATACCATTTAACATAATTTATAAAAATAGTCCGATAGTTTTTATCAGCATATGATCGTTAGACATTTTTTTGTAACGTTCTAAAATTTAATGTGAAGCTGAAAGGGATAGTCGTAAATAAATTTGTGTTGTTAAAAATCGTAAAAATAATGAGGTTTTTGAAAAAACTTAATTGATTTCAACATTCAAATAAATGTTAGCGAGAAATAATTTTTGGAATTTGCTCTTTGACGATATTTTTCGAAAAGAGTTAAAAAATGATTGGGCTTGCACTACACCTACAATTCATACATATTTATTATTGGGTGAGAGGATATCTTTATTAGGAGTTGACATGATACCAAACTGAAGACAATATCGGGAATGATTAAGCAGCTAAGAAATAAAGATTGTTTGGCGCATCAGTCTTCTCTTCTTTCCCAATTAGCTTATAAAGCGTTATTTCCGCGATGTTCAACAGCGATCCTCAATGAATTTTGCAAACAGATGGGTCTTTCTTGAGATACGCTCAAAATTTCGTAAGTAATGGAGAAGTAGTCAGAAAAGGAGGTAAGAGTTCCAGAGAAAAGGGTCAAAAAAAGCAAATGCAGATTTAGCAAAAGAGTTTTTAACACGAGTTAAGAAGAATTGAGAACAAGAAGACGATCGTAAACCGGCACGTTTAGGTCCAATTATTATATCTCATAAGTACTAAGGAAATAATTTAGATTGAGACTTATAACATAAATGTGCAAATTTTAAAAATTATTCTATATTTTATAGGTAGCCAGTGCAAGAGAACAAGATATGGAGATATGTGAGAAAAGAAAGGGACTCGAGCAATTAGCTGCCAGTTAGACGAGCACCAGAGTTTCCAGTTTTTGAGCATTATTTAAAGGACAGAAAGTATAATCAGGAAGGCCATAGTATAGCGAGTTACAATGATCAATACTAGATAAAACTAAAGTAAATAGAAGGGGAAGAGTAGGATCGCCAAGAAAAGAATGGACTATTAAAAAAAAACTTAACAAGATTTAGATAAGGTTAGTAAAAAAATTGTGAACAATGATAACAAGCATTGTATTTTATAAATTTTTAAAATTCGTAAGAGAAAGATAACCAGCATGTGAACTATTGGTTATGATGAAAGTAAGCAATTCGCACATTTTGACAATGGTTTTGCCGACGACTAAACAAATTCTTGTGAATTTTCAAATGTTAACAAAAATTTAATCTTAATCTGTGAAGTATGAAATTCATTCAAGGGAAAGTTAAATAGTAATAATTGTTGCTACACGTTAACGCATGTTATGAGGGCATAAATCGGGCCACCAAACCTCTTGCCGGATTTTTTTTAAAAATAAATTGAGTTTAATTGCATCAAAATTTGATACAGAGTTCTAAACATTATACAGTATGAAATAAAATCAAACATTTATTCAAATAATAAAGATAAAATACTTTTCTCATTGTTGTGTATCAGTCACGAAGATGAAACAAACGCAAAACCATTTGTTGATAATTTTTCATTTACCGTCAAAAAATGACAGATTCCTTTATCATCGCCGATGCATAAATGTCGACTGAAAAAACAATATCTCTGTTTAAATAAATACTTTTTTTAGAGTTTTCGTGTAAACTAAAAAGTTTATTAAGTTCGCACGCACGGATATATATTGTTTTAGAATTTCTTCAAAAACTGTTTATCCAATTGAACAGTCTAAAAAAAACCGACGATTTTGTGTGATTTGGTTATGAAACACTGTATCAATCAATCAATCAATCAATCAATCAATCAATCAATCAATCAATCAATCAATCAATCAATCAGTCAGTCAGTCAGTCAGTCAGTCAGTCAGTCAGTCAGTCAGTCAGCCAGCCAGCCAGTCAGTCAGTCAGTCAGTCAATCAATCAATCAATCAATCAATCAATCAATCAATCTTCGTTTAGCGTCCAGAGACAGTTCCCCCGAGGTAGGACATTATGAAACGCTGTATGCTTGTAGTATTTTTTCTGAAAGCCAAGAGGAACAGTAGAACATTATCCAGATAGAACATGGGAAGAACATTTGCGAAACCGTTTAATTAAAATGTCGACGTTAAAATAAAATAACAATTTTCCCGAAGCTGGGTCCCTCAAAATAACTAACTCGTTCTAGGCATTTTTAAATTGTATCACGCATTTATTTTTTATAAATATCATTAGATTTTAAATTTAAATATTTTACAATACAACGGTAAAGCATTAACAAACCTTTTGTCGCTGAATGACAGAGCATAAACTTGTTTAGAATCTTTTAACTTCACTTTCGACACAAGAGATAAAACATAAGACTCAGAGAGTTCATAAAACAATACACAGCCTTTTGATTGAAATGTTTTGTCTTTAATAATTTAATCTTGAAGTGTTGCCAGAAATAAATAACCTTCTTCCGTGCTGATAGCCAGGACAGTTGGATCGTGTGGGAGCCATTTTATGGAAAAAAGAGAACCTACTCCAACATCCAACTGCACCAAAGGGAGATTCTTTGATAAAAACAAAATTTGTGCTACAGCAAATGTTAAAAAATTTATTCATGCACATCAGCAAGTTATTTTTCGGGTAACTTTTGGTTGGCAGATTAGTACACAAATGTGCAAAAATATCACAAACAGGTGTTCGTTTCAGTTGGCGCTACATAAATTTATTCAAAAAGTAATATGTATCATCATATATAATAACCATATATAACACACAATCTAATATATAACCAGGTATAATTATACTTGCTTGATAGAATAAACAGCAAAGGAACCATCGTAAGAACAGCTGGAAAATAAATTTTTGTTGAGCGGGGAGAAGTTGATGCAGTGAACAGGCGCGTTGTGGCCCTCGTACACAAATGTCACCGCAGATTTCAAACTACCACCACCTACGGCAACATTACAATCTTAAATAGATCTTTTTGCCAGAAGTGGAGATAAAAAAATTAACAGTGAAAAATTTTATTGTTACATCAAGTATCTAGCAAGTTTCTGAAGTTGTTTTCGTGTTCAGTAAATTTGGGGTAAGGTTGATCATGGGTGTGTCATTTTAAAAATTAATTTATGCCAAAATGCGTGTGTATGTGTTATTGTGTGCATTTGTACGTAATATAAGCCAACCGTTTGTTGAGTTAGGATTGATTGAACAACAGAATATTAGCCCAGAAACTGATCCGATAACGAACGTCGAATGATCAGAAAATGAAAAGTCGCACGATGTGATTAGGATATTTTGCTGCTTTTTCATCTTCTTGCACATGCTTCGAGGAATGTTTTCATTCGTTATGGCAAAACTTTAGAGAAATATAAATATATTTTTATAAATTTATTCATTAATTAAGTAACAATCATCGTAAAACAAAAGAATATGTATTATTTTTTATTTTACTGGTAACATTGAACAAAAAATTTCCGTAAGAGAAATAAAATTTCCAAACAAGTTAAATCCAAAATGATGATTACCGCAATTTACGAAAATCTATAACGACTAGAAATATTCTATGGTATGAAAAAAATATTCACGAAATTATTACTTCTCAATCATCGTGATATATTTGGAATACACATTGACGTCCCATACGCGCACTTTGCCATCATTCCCACAACTGAATAACTGAAAATTGTTGAAGTTCAAGGTAAGGTTGAATTATGACGTGAAGAACACAATACAAGAATAACACAATACGACAGTGACACAATCCAACAATGACACGATTCAGATTTGTTAGGATGAAATAGAAATTTTAAGCTTGCTTATTGGTGATTATAAGCGTCTGTGGTGTTAAAAATTCCTTTTTTGATCATCACCCTCTTTCTCTCTTTTCTAATATTTTTTGCATATTCCGGGCTCATCCGTTTTTGTTTTAAAATAAAATATAGATAACATCCATGGTTCAACTTGATATTTAGTATTCACCAACGTTTAAATATAGTTTCTGTTAATGAAATATGAACCAAAAATCGAGGTCTCCATCTGAAAAACTTCGACAACAAATCGGCAATTTATCACCCTTCAAAAAACCATTTAAAATCTGAGCCCGATATTTCTTTTAATAACATTCCTACTTGAAACAGTAAAGACACGAGATAAATTTAACCATTCGTTAATGGTTAACTGTTAATTGTTTGTTATCATTCTATCGTGCAAGATTATATTTTTTCATATATATGTATCATTACCATTATTAAAAAAACACTGATGAAGGTATTTAATTATGTTTCGTAATTCTTAAGAATCTTTTACAACACATGATTAACCTTATGCAAGTTCCTCTCGCCAATCCATTTGATAAAGATTACCTTGTCCGAATGAGCAGATGTTCTTAGCAACAAGCATTCGGTCAGAGAGAGATCGTAAATTATTATCTCACCTAAATGTAATATTTTATTGACCATCATTACTTTTAAACGTTTGGTTTGCGTCTAGAAAGTTCACCATTAAACGTAGCGCAAGCGATAATAGAAATAATTGAATAGTGGTAGGCCAGTGAAACGACGCAACCAGCCACCTCCACGTATTTATCTGGTTGCGTGTTATTTGATTCCAGCCTGTTAACGCTCCAGAAGTTGATGCTCGTTTTATCTGTACAGCAATCGTTGTGGTCCATCTTTCCGTAAGTGAAATATCACACAAAAAAACATTTCGAGAAATAGGATGCGTTGAAATTTGCAACAAAATTAAGGTTTGATACGTTAAAATAAAGCTCAAAAACGGAAGTAGTACATCAAACACAGAAACACAAATAATAAGTTAAGACGTAGTAATGCAAACATTGCTCAATTAAATCCTGATACATCGAACTATATCACGAAATCGTAATTCTTCGATCAAAAAAAGATATGCAACAGCAAACACAGTTCCCAGAAGATTCCATGATATGCTGGTAACACAGAACTAAAGAGATTAAATAAATTTATCTTTTGATCTAACAAAAACCAAACGTCTATAAAGTTTATGTCAAACCTTGTCGTCAGCATTATCTACGCCTTTCAACTTTTTTGAATTCATACAACTAGAATCAATATCGCTATTTATCGGGAAGTAAGCTGACAAGAAATTTTTATAAAAGTTTATTCATAATTTTTTAAATACAATTATAATGCTCTTAAATATAATTAAGGTCAATATAAAAATTATATGCTCCAATTTATGCTGGAGTCATTAAAATCAGAAAAGTCCAAGCATACTGAAAAGTTAATGAGTCACAAACGATAGAACGTTATTCGACCTATTACCTCTTTACCCATAAAAGCTTTTATTTTGGTTCTCACATTAACGTTGTGTATTAATTTGTTTGTGGAGTTCATTTTTGGCAAAATTATATAATTTGTGACATAAAAACATTTTATATAGACCATGAAATGCAGATAACAATACGAAAAACAAAAAGTTGTTGTTTGCTCTGGAGTACTTAACTTAAGCTAAAATCGTGGGTCAGAGTTCAAATGATAACGATAACAATAACAAAATGAAAGATGCCTCACCAGCTGTCTTGTTCCAGCTATTACATTTTAAATATTTCAACATTCGGTTTTCCATTTTTTGAAGGTGATTCAGTAAATCATCAGAATTGTCATGTTGGTAATCAGAAAAATCTTTGCTAATAACAGTTTGGCACTTGATGAATTGAACAGTTTAATTTGATTAAAAATCTTGTAAACTTAGTGGGGAACTTACATTTATAACTATGAATACATAGAACTTTATATAATAAAAAAAATGTGTGTAACTTCTTTTTCTTTGCCTCTATACGACTGCACTTGCAAATCAGAACATTTTATATTGTTGGTCTGACTTTCAGATGTGTTATATTTTCTGTGAACAAAAAATAAATTGTAAAAAATTAAAAAAACAATTACTAATAAAACTTGAAATCTTTATATAACATATAAATCACAAACAAGACTGTTGATTTTTTTTCTTGTAAAATTTTCATTATCAGAGTTAGCATGAATAGAAAATAAAAAATTTTAAAATTCTTATTATAATTCATAAGACTTTTACTCATAGCAAAGATTTTTTTGCAGAAAAATCAGAATGCTCCGATATGTGTGTTTTGTTATCACATTTAACAAACATCTCTACCATCATACACCTTGTACAATCTTATATAAATTATTAAATTTAAAAAAACCTTTAATCTTCAATTAGTTTTTTTATAATTTATTATATATATATATATATATGTATATATATATATATATATATATATATATATATATATATATATAACACAGATAGCACATAACATAACAGTTATAAACAAACATAACAACTAAATTAATGTAGAAACTAAACAATTTAAAAAATTAGAAAATAATTTATTCTACAGTTTGTAAATGTCTATCTTTATGACACATATAATCATATTAAAAATTTTAGTTAAAAATAGATAAACTAAAAAAAAATAATAATAATAAAAAGCAGAAAAACGAAACAAAAAATTCCAACTTTGTATTTTGACGCTCTGTAGAAAATTGAACGACCCCATTAAATTGATCAGAAAAATTCATTTTAATTTGTTTGACGCAAATAAACAAGATTCTTAATAGGGAGTTCGATCACATTTTAAACTCAACCACATTTGTTTTCATTGACAACGCAAGAAACGACAACGAAACAACGCTTAAAAACCCTAAAAAACATAAGATCGTACTAAAATTTTAATATTGTTTTAATAAATATATATATTTGTTTGATAAAATCTAGCGAATTTTTAGCTTTTGAAAGTTTAAGATTGAGCTTTTCAATAATTCTAAAAGTAGTCTTATAATTATCCAAGATATTTAAATTAATTAGAAAATCGTTGGTGTCGTGAAGCTGAAGCGTATAGGCCATATTTCGATTTTACTCATCATCAGCGCTTATATGGGAATATTTCAAGCTTTTACTATTCTCTGAGTGTGTAAAGCGCCTTTATTCTGCTTATTTTGCACAGAACAAAGCGGAATAAAATAAAATATTAATAATTAAATCTGTAGATCTGTAAACAAAACTTAGAAGAAATAAAAATAACCAGAGGCATGACGCAAATCTGTCTCGGATACATTACCAAAGAAAGCTGTCTGAAAAAATAAAACAATATTTACCATTATTGATCTGTAGCACTAATTCCTAAGAGGAAAACAAGCAGATTTCAGAAAAGACAAAAATTTTGATATTGCTGGAAGATGAAGACGTAAAACGTAGCGGTTATTTTATTTACTGATTTCTGAAAGCGTAACTGCAAAAAACGCATCACAGAAAAATAAATAACGCAATTGTACCACAATATATATATCCATGCCACAACCTTCTCACATGTTTGCCATACTTGATGAGGAATGATTGCATTTTTGAAGCATGTTGAAAAAACAAACGTTATGAATGGGTGGACGCGATCATTTACAAGTCGAAAACAAATAATCATAACGCCTGCAAAAATGTTTTTGTACATTATATTTCAACTTTGAAAACGACGATTAATGGTCATGTAACTATAAATTCTCAATCTTTAGTATCATAATGATTTCGTTCCATTTCCTTTGTATCAATATTCTTTTCTTTCAGGGCTTTCTAAAATAAAATAAACAAATAAATAAGAATAATGTTTTTAAAAATAACAAAAGTTGAATGCAAAAATATACATAAAACAAACAACCAACTGACCAAACAATTAATCAATTATTGAAATTATTAGCAATATTTTTATAATCTAAATGATATCTAAAGAATAATAAAAAAATCTAATAGCATATGTCAAAAGTACGAGCGCTAAATGTACATTATGTATGCATGCGCAATACAAAGCACCATACATTTATCTAAGTATTCTTTTAAGATTCTAAAATCGCAGGTAACGATATCAATGAATTCATGGGTTCAAAAGCCAGTGTTCTATATTGTCAAACATCTTGTTCGCTAATAAGATATTTAAATGCCACATCTGCTAAACAGATGATGTGTTGTGTGTTTTAGACTTGCAGCATAGCAGTTTATTTATACAATCTTCTTGAAACTGGACATAATTGCTCAAAAATGCAAAACTATGCTCCTTTCTTAACCTATTATGAGTTTGTGATTTGTGTTAAGCTATTTAAATTTGTTGCACAACAATAAAAAAACAAAAAACACAATGGGGAAATAAATGAACATTTAGCCCAGATAAATTGAGTTTATTATATAAACTATAAATAATTTTTTAATAATTATAAAATAACAGTTAAAAATATTGAAAAGCTCAACTGTAAACAGAACTAAACATCCATTCTTGCACTTGCTTTTAGTTTTACATATATATTATAAGTGCATATATCGATAGACTAAATAAAAATTTCAAAATAATTTATCCAGTGCCAACCTTTACACACTTCTGATAGTCTGCAAAAATTTCGGAACACACTGAAGCGTCGGAGTTGCCTCGAAGAAAATGCTCTCTGAACCACTTATTGAAGCAAGCATCGTAGGAGAATTTCAACTCTTGACATTCTTGACTAACGCTGTTCATTTTGTAATCATCACTTTTATGTTCGGTGCGACAAATAAAGTATAGACACTCGCGATAGACACTGGGCAGGATAGGCACAGGATAGGTAGATAGAGGCAAAACAAATTATTATGCAACCGCAAGTTTAGTTTTACACATTTTTTAGCCAACTATGGAACGTCATAATTATTTTATAATAATAATTTTAATATTTATTTTATGCGATGGTTCTACCCTGCACACATAACTAAAATAACTGCCCTTCACATGATGGAAAAGGTTGATAAAGCAAAAACGACACGGCACGAGCCTTACTGCTAGCTAATAGAATCATTTTCAATTTTATTTCTCTGGATTATACCTCAAATCTATATAATGTACAGTTTTATAAAGACGACGAGATATGAGAATAATAAGTTATTCCTACATAATAAATAAAATGTAATGTTCGTTAATGTTATAGGGTTCACAATAAACTTTATACATTTAACTCATTCCAAGAAAAACAGAACGTTAAAAAACCTAACAATAACTTTTAATTTCTAACAAAATTGTCATAAAAGCAAATGTACTTATAAATATTTCTGCTAAGCTAATAAGAAGTTCTATTTATAGAGCACCCAGCTTTTATTTAAAATTTCAAAAGCAAATCTCTCACGCTGTTAGTTGATTTTGGTGTTTTCAAAGGTTTTGTCAGGTTTTGAGATTGCGTAGGTTCATTTGGTGTCTTCACAGTTTCATGCGTCTCATTATTTTCCCGTTGAATTTTATTATTTCTCTTTCTTAGAGTTTTTACCAGAATACATTTTTGACAAAGAAGTAGGACAAAATCGATGAAAAGTTCAACAAATTCAACAACTGACATAAAAGACATTCCCAAGTATAACCCTAAAATCCCTCCAATATCTGACAGAAACTGGGCCACCTACGAAAAATATTTAATCTGTGTTTGTTAAACTTTAAATTTTTATTTATCAAAAGCCATTTACTTCATAGCTTGGCGATTCGGATAGTACTTGAAAGTTGAACTCTTCAAAATATATTTCGACAGTTAAGAGATTGTCCTTGTACTTATTGTCTTGAAACATGTCAAAAGGTACTTTGTCGTCCAAATATTTCAAGGTATCATTCTTTTTAAAAATATTTTTCCAAAATAATAGATAAAAATATGCTGAAATGTAAATTTAATAAACGACTACCAGTAAAACTTGTGACGGCCACTGACCAATTGAAACTGACGTCATGTATGATGTTTCACTGGATATATACAATTAAATTATTTTACTTTCAACCTTCAGATTTATAAAAAAATTTATATACACAACACACATATACATACCTGCAAACCACCGGACAAGTGCACATTGACTCGTTATTGTTGAAATTATTCAAAATTTCTTTTCTACATTTTTCTGAATAAAAAAATTTAATTTAATAAACAAAAGCATGCCCTTATTTTTAAGTAAATCTTTTCTATTTCAAATATCTGTTTTGCCAGCAACTATTAAGGACCAAACAACGCAAGTTGATTGCTATTTTTGCTAGCAAACATGGACCGAACATATTTGAATAACTTTACAACATTGTAGAGTTGAACGAAAGGTATATAAATTTGGCTAACTTTCAAAGAAATTATTTTAAAAAATCCAACAACTTCCTTATCAAAAATTGATGTGATGTGAGGTGTCTGGTCTAAATACAAAAAAATCCAACAACTTCCTTATCGAAAATTGATGTTATGTAAAGTGTCTGGTCTAAATATGGTCTAAATACAAAAAGAAATGTTGTACCTTGTTTTGCATCAGAAACGCTACAGATGGGCCAAAGTTTATTTCCAAAAACGGTTCCATTCAAGGGGTAGTGTGGATCGCCGCAACCGCACGCCAGCATGACATTTTTTTGATAGCACGTTCTTTGGCAAGCCTGTGCCATCATAAATCCATTTTAGTATGTAAATTTATTCAAGGTTATTTAACCGGGATAGCAAATTTGTTCGAACTATTACTTTATATCCTAATATGATTCATTGACTGTTTTAAATTGAGTAAAACCTAAAAACGTCGATAAAATTTGATTTGATAACATCCATTTCTCTATTTCGAAAAACTTTTTGGCTAGGTCACTTTTAAGATATGAAACGTTTTTATCAGTTTGATTAATAAATTTTTTCAGTTTGCAAAATTGATTAACATGATGAATAGAATAAGCTAAGGAATACACATGAAGTAACGTAATGTATGGCCCTGTTTTAACCTCATCTTAGCATGCTTCTTAACAAAAAACATTTCAAACGATTACTCATTTTGGCTACTAATTCATTAAAATTGTTTTTTACTAATTTATATTTAGTTAATAGTTTGTTCTGCATAATATTTTGCGTTTTGATACAATTTAAAAAAATAAAATAAAACTAATTATACTCCTTGACTGTATCTAGTTTCAGGGAAAATTTCTTTATAAACATTGTCCATGTTGGCATCGCTTGAGTCCACGCACTTCGAGTACGGTTGGCCTCTCCTCTCAACAACAATCTATGTGTAACAAATTTAATATCGCTTGAATGGAATCTTAAAAAATAATTTTATGATTTTTGAAAAGATGTATGGCTGAAAGTTGATTGTTTTTTTTATAAATAACTTATTTGCTAGATAATTACGCTACAACATCATCCATCTTGAATGACGATGAATTGTATCAATATTTGGTTTTTCAATAAACGCCTTTGAATTGATGTTTTTAGAAATGTATTAATAATTGTTCCAGTAGATGGTTAGTAGGTCAATTGAAATGAATCGATGTAATTAATATTTTTATTACTGATTAATTTTTAATACTGATTTTTTCCTGAGATTAACAAATAAAAAATCTTAATGAACGCATCGAAAACAAATGTATTTAATTTCAATTGCATCGGCGCGAGTTAGCTGCTTAAATTGATTAAAATAAGTCTGTTTAGAGCCAAGAGAAATTGTAACTTGGGAACAATATTCATTCAATATTGTGTGGTATTAAAGTATTTTTTAAACGTAAGACATTCATTTGAAGTTTTTAAAATAAAAAAAAATTATTATCACATCAGCTAAGATAAAGTAATTTTAATTTTGTTTCAAAGTATAAGAATATAATATATATCATTATTGGTTGAAACCGAAATTCATTGAAAACTTTAAATTTTAAAATTAAGTTTTGAACCGACCTTCTTCAATGAAATTGAGGTCAAATGTCCAGGACTGACTAGGATGCCCTGGTCCTCTGGGAATGGGGCCTGCAATCCAATGTGGACGACAAGTCTGATACCAGCCGTGTCACCAGCGTCACTAACGTATTCGTCTTGGTTTATGTTCAATGTCATCATGAGACCTGTTCAATTTGAAGGTCAGTTTTTCTATTTAGTATTTATCGAACAAGAACTTTTTCATTCGTATAATTTACATTCGTATAATTTATAAATATTTGACATTAAGTTTTTCTTGAGTCTAGATATGATTTTCTTTTACAAGTATTACACGATCGGTGGTTGGCTATTTGTAAAACTATTTAGTATAATTTTTAAAAAGTTATTTTTAAATTTTAAAAGGGAAAAATTAATGAACATTTAAAAACAATACACCTATAACAAAATTTTAGTTTTATATATAAATAAATTTTAAGCGGATAACTTTGAATTTATGAATATTCTTGTGAAAAAAACTTCTCAACTTAAGCAATTAATTTTATTTCAGCGTTAATCAGAACTTGTTTGGCATAAACTCAATTTTAATGACAAAATTCATTAAAAATTGATATTCAATTTTTTGAAAGTTTCAACCGTATCGTCTGCCTGTTCGATGGGACTTCAAACTTGCAACCTGCCATCCACTGTTGAAGACGAAGCAGTTTCCGTGAATCGGGTTGTAAAATTGGAAAAAATATCTTCAGGAAGTTTGTTTGATTTATTAACAAACATTTAAATATTATGATGAATATAAATTGTACTTTGGATCACAGTTGCTGCCCGCAAATGTGCAGTTGAGTACAAGATCGTTCAATGTATAACCGAAACGTTTGCTTGAATTTGATAAAATTTCTGTCAATAACTCTGCTTTTAAAAAAGTTTCTTTTGGTAAAACAGGTGCAGAAGTAGTGGTTTGATAATTTCCTGTTGTTGTTGGTGTTGTTGTCTGGGAGGACGAAGACGAACCAGTAGTTTTGTATTGAATGGTGGATGGCGGTAGAAATGTTGATTGCGTGCCATCTTGCCCTCCATTGCAAAAGTTGTTGGACAGGGAATTGCCACACTTACTGCATTCATTTGCTGGGTTGGTTCCATTGTAAGTCGGACAACAAAAACAACAACATTTTGCATCATATTGATCTGAATTTTCAAATAAATAATGTTTACCACCATTTAGTGTTATTCAAACGAGATTTGTGAGACAGCGTATTTGTTGGTACGGTACTTCGAACTGTCGGGTCGCATGGTTACCATTACCAATTACCATACACTCACCCGTCACAACTCTCATCAATTTTATCTAAATGCGGCCATCAGAAAAGTTACCGGTTGTCATTAAATTAAGAGTCACTGAACACGTGCGCAAATTCACACTTGAATTAACGTGCCGAAATGTTATTACGTTAAATACACTTACTGACGCTCCTCTTTTTTCTTTTCGAGACAGACTGACTTTGGAATTGAGATTTTTTTACCGGGTTGATATTGCACAGCGTGATGGCCGGGAAGTCGATATCGTTGGCGTGTTGTATCGAGATGCCGACCGAGACTGAATAATCGAAGTACTTTTGGATCTGTCTGTACAGGTTGAAGATCAAGACAGCTGTTGCAGCAAAGGTGAAACAAATCCAAAATATCTTTTTAAAGCGTCCTGTTTATAAACATTGCATTAATAAAGTTCATATTAGTAAAATAATTAGAACATATTTTAATAAGTTATCAATAAATATAAATTTAATGAATATAAATTTTGACGGGAAAAATGTTGATCTGAATCGTTTAAATTCAAATGTTAATGAACAAATTAACAATCGATCCTACCAGTCGACAAAGCAATGGTGCCCACACCATGCGTCGTCGTATTCTTTTCAAATGACTCCAACAAATTTGACGAGCTCATTTTCACTTAAGATAATCTGAAGAACTCCAAAGGAAAGTAGGTATGTTACGTCAGGTTGTTCAGCGGTGAACGACAACTAGTTCAGCGCCATGGTTACGATATTGATTGGCCAAATGACGATATGGATCGATTGACTGAATGGCAGTCTCCAGATAAGATCAGACCATTTTAAAAACAATTTTTTTTAGTTTTTTTTTGTAATTTTATATTCAAACGTTAAGAAACACGCTTATTTAATTTATTAGATTGAAATTAAAAATAAATATTTATTGAAAAATTTCTTGTTTGTTAAATTTCAATAAATTCAAAAATACCAACGGTATGATTATTGACAAACAACTTGCAAACAGTTTCAATTGGCATGCTTGTTAATATTTATTTAGATGGCTCTAGATTATGATAGATTAAAATTACACGACAAAAAGTGTTAGTGAACAGACAATATATAAAGTAAGTTAGGTATAGTAATTGAAAATTTTCAAATGTTTCACCAAGCAAGCAAGAATATCAGTAAACGTAATAGAGAACGAATGAAGGTAATTCCTCATGACGTAACGATCAAGCAAAATATTCTCTTTTGCTGTTGTCCAGACAAAAGCGACCACTTTTCTGGGTTGGAATGCTTTGGCAGATTTTAGTGCCGTATGGGCATGTTGTGCACGGATCGACTGTGGTAGGTACGAATGTTAGTCATTCACAAAGTTAGAAAACAATAACTTTCATTTTTTTTAAATTTATTAACAAAAATCAACAGTTTTCATTATTTATAAAGCTTAGAAAAAATAATTTTAATTTTTTTAAATTTGATTACAAAAATAAAACGTTTCGTGATGTTTTAACAATGTGCACAAAACTGATTTTTCAACTGCAAACTTTCGTTCATTATATTTCTATTGCAACTTCAATTGAACATTATTTTTATGTATTAAAAAATGACTTACCAATAAAGGCATGACGAATTAATATAGCCCTACATGTAAAATATTTCTAAATTATGATCCTAAATGAGGTATCCTAGTATATAGTCTGCATATTTGATTAGTATTTATTATAGGTATATGATGTGGTGTATAGTGCTTGTGTATAAAAGCGTAGTTTATCATATTTAGCAAGAAGTTTTGCACAAATTTCTCAATCAAAAAAGCATCATTTAAATAATATACAAGTCAATTTAATACAAACTTAGCTCGCAGTAATGTCCCCCGTATTTGAACCAGGTGGCATTTTTTCCAGGACAATCGCAGTATCTTTCTCCAGAATTTATTCCATTCTTGCAAATGCCGCCGTTTTTGCACGGAGTAATTGTGTTGTCTACACATACGCTTGTGTCATCTTCAATTTTGAATGTTTATATTTTTTGAAAAATTTAATAAACTTTGGGTTAATTAAGTTCAAAGTGATTGAAACGAACGTACCCCACTGGCATTGTTCCCCTTTGTAACCAGCCGGGCACTCACAGTGGTAGTCCCACTTGAAGCCCTGGTCTTGCGGGACACACGTACCCCCGTTCTGGCAGTTGTGATTTCTGCAATCTGGCAAAAGAAAATTTTTTTCATGCGGAGTAATGTATCGACAGGTTTGTAAAGTATGGTGAGAACAATTTTATAAAAATGATGAAACATCTGTGGCAGTTACTTACCAGAAACGACCAGTGGAGCACCGGAGAGAAAACTTAATAAGAGAACCAGAGGGAGGTTCATGCTTCTGGTGGAAGGTTTTTGTTGCGATACCAGAAATCAAAAATTGGATAGACGGCTGATGAGGTTGAACTCTTTAGGCCTATCTAAATAATCTGTTCTGTTTTAAAAGTTATATATGTGCTAAATATAACTAACATATTATAATATATATATATATATGTATATATGTATATATATATATATATATATATATATATATATTAGTTGTGGGCTATGTGTCAGTATGTGTTGTGTGTTTAGATGTGCAAACTTGTTCACCATAAAGTTTTATATAAAAAAAGCAAGTTCACAAAGCATGTCTTTATGGTGCACATAAAATAATGTTTGACGCAGCTTTGAATGGGAACGATGAACACGAACGAGTACGACTTCAGTATTCGGATGGAGACAATTATTATTAACGTTTTGTCATTGCGAGCGTTGTGCAACGTTACCAGCATAACAATGAATGCTTGTTTCTTAAAATACAAATTCTAAACTAGAAAGACCAGAATGCACACGTGCATAATCTTCTTATATCATTTTAAAAATTACACACGGTCTATATAGCTAGGTGTTTATCATTGTAGTGTACAAGTGATGTTGTGCGTAATGTAATTAAGTGCTGGTAAGTTAAAATACTTCTTGCGGTTTCGCCATTTTCTCTGTTGTTTTCTAAAATGAGCTTGATTGACTAGGAGCGGAAATTGAGTATAAGTCAGTATAAATATTTTTACAAAAGTCGTTTAAAAAGAGTTATTTACATTATCAAATTGGTTTTGACAAGAATTTATTTAAAGATTTGAGATAGTTTTATATCTAACATAAGTTATTTACATAAAAAAAAACAAACAAAGCACGTTAAACAATATAACTTCGAACCAAAATTGAAATGGGGTTGACAGTAAGTTAATTGATGTGAGTTAATTGATTTAAGTTAAGCAAAGTATGATAATTAAAAAATAGTATATATATATATATATATAATATATGTATATATATATAAATACACACACCCACGCGTGTGTGTCTTCGTACACAGAATAGAACACATACAAAACACATGTCTTAAATTGAATTAACAACTTTTCACTCAATCTCTAGATGGCGAAACTGAATTACGGAAACGACGAATTTTAACAAATTCTGAAAAATTTTAAAAGTTGGTTTGGGAGAACAGGCTGGCCATTTGTAATAAATTGTTGCATCAAATGAACAAACATCTGGGATGACATCGTTCGAAAAATTTTGAAATAAGTTTATTTATATACACTTTTGAGTAACAAAACAACAGTTTATTAAATTACATTTATTTCATTCATCATTTTTTTAAAATTACTTTTATTTGATTTTTTACTGAGGGATTTTTTAGTGATGATAATTAATTTTCAACTTATGTGCCATCTTTAGAGTTAATGATTAATTTTTTGCCTGTTTAAAAAAAAATAATATTCATAATTTTTAAAATTTGTATATAATAATAAATTTTAAATAAATTTTCTTGTTATTTTTTGGTTCAAACAACAATTTGTGATAATATTATTATTTATTTGTATATTCCTACTTTCCATACATTCGTTCGTTCGTTCATTCATTCATTAGTTCGTTCATTCACTCATTCATTAATTCATTCTTTCATTCATTCACTCGTTCGTCGTTTGTGCTGTTTGCTTGAAGTCGGCGTCACATTTTTGCTCTCAACTCTTCGGCCATCAGCTCATCATGCACCCATCGTAAATTTAGATTTCATCCTCTTCAATAATAAATTTTACTTTCAACTGCAATTTCAAGTTTCGGCAAACGTTTCATATTTCCAATTTATAAAATTAAATATATTACCGTGTCAACATCTAAATTTTGTGGTACATTTATTGATCAGAAATAGTTAAATGAAAATTTATTAAATGATTCTCTCGCAAACAATTCAAATATTTCTATTGCTCCTTTGTTTGCACAACAACGGGAACAACGGTTAGTCTCCCATTTCATTTGCTTTCAATTACTTTTGCTCATTCATTGCATAATGTAACGTAATTTGGACATTTTTTTAAAAACTCATCATTAAATTTGCTCTACGAATGATGAATATGTATTTCATGTCATAAAAATTTATTTGAAGTTATTTTAACGCTTACTTATTTAGTATTTAGTATTAACCTTCCGTGCAGTATATCTATCGCGTTAGATAACTTTAGATTTGAGAAATGCTGAACAGCATTGTCGACCATGTCGTAAAGTGTTTTAATTGGCGTGAGCCCTCTACTTTACAATCTTTCTGCTTGTTTGACTTTTTTCTATTATGAATATTCTATTATCTGTTTAAACAAATAAACATAGAATCATTTCGATCTTTGGTGTGTGTGTGTGTGTGTGTGTGTGTGTGACATTTTCGTTTTAATGCTTTGTACATGCAATCCCATGTTGAATCACTGATGAGTGTGTTTTAGTTTGTTTTATTATGAAACTTAAAGTTTTGTTGAGAGAGACAGAACGAATCATCAGTAAAAGGACAAAAGAGAAATAGAGAGAGGGTGAGAAAGAGAGAGAGAGAGAGAGAGAGAGAGAGAGAGAGAGAGAGAGAGAGAGAGAGAGAGAGGCAGACAGACAGACAATAAATCACTGGAATGTTTTTTTACGGAGGTCAGGGTCACAATCTCTGAATTGTACAACGATCGTTTCTTTATTATTTATGCTTCTATTTTTTCAGCCAGAATTTTGTTACATCTATAGAAAATTTAATTTGCTGTTGGTCAATATATAAGTGACCAAAATTTAATCTACTGAAAAATCTTTTATAATTTTTATAAACAACATTTATAAAAATTTACAAAAAATTATAAAAAATAACCATTTAGATTTTCAAATGCCTTAATGTTAAAGTTGATAAATACAGACAGACAGTGGCGTATCTAGACAACTTTGACGGGCAAAATATGGAAATTTTTACGGGTGGCCAAACATTTTACTGGGGATGGGAGGATTTGTGGTAGTGTGGCTTTGGCTGTAGACCTTTTTTTTGCCCCTTACGTTCAATTTTTGGTCAATTTTGTCAAATGATACTTTTTTAAGGCTTTTATTAAAAAACTGGCTTCAGCCCCGCTAGATTCGCCGGTGCAGACAGAATAAATTTACACTTTCCATTGTAAGCATTGACAAATGTTTAAAATTACAAACTATTAACAAACGTTTGAAATTACATGCTAATTACAAAAATTGTTAGCAATGTTCTTTATGTTGCATGGAATGGTATTGTCCCACAGCTTGGGTCCAGCGAACAACAAACTTGACTGAAACATAAAGGATTTCCGTGAGTGGATGTAAAATGTCTTTAAATGACTTGTCATTCTGATTTTCGTCACATGTTAAGCTCAGGCAATTTTTAAAATATGCCGGTAGTTTGTTTCGAAGAAATTTGAAAACAAAAATAGAGGCATAATGTGCAAAGAGTTGTTTTATTGTTAAAATCTTAATCACTGGAAATAGATGAGTGACATGGTCTCTATATCTGAATTTATAAAATATTCTAACAAATCTTTTTTGAATTTTGAACAAACGACTGATCAAGTAAGCTGAAGAGTTTCCCATATAATGTTACGGTATGATAAGTACGGATAAATAAAGCTGTAATATAAGGTTATCATTAAGTTGCTATATAAATTTGGCTTGAAGTATGCCAATGATGCTGACAAGTTTATTAGACTTATTGATAATGGAGTGGATGTGTTCGGACCAGGGTAAATTAATTTGAAGAAATTGAAAATTACCTACTAATTACAAACGTTTAAAATTACAAGCAAACTAAAAGTCTTAAATTCTTAACTCTGGTATTTCATTTTCATTTGTTCTTCTCACTGATGAATGCCTGAAACTCTGTCACTGCCATGGAAATGATTTTGCAAAACAACCATGGATGTTCTTGTTCTGTTCGCATGAAAATGCATGTTGAGCTATTGCGGAACTTCTTATCAAGAAAATTTGATTGCGTCATTTTGACGTGAAACTATTAGTAGAACATTTTCATTTGAATAAAAATTAAAATAAATATTTAAATAAATAAATGAACATATAATATGTTGGGTATAGTAATGTATGAGTTGTACGGTGTGTTAATATGTGTTTATTGTTACGATAACAATTGTTTCAGCTCTTTGATTATTTAAGTTTCTAATTAAACATAAAATCTGGTTAGCAAACATAAAAGTGAAATGATGATGATACTGCATGTTTGAGGAGCGCTTCCAGTGTGCGTGGGACATATCTACAATTGGCGATTTCTTTCCTACTAGTCCGACAAGAGTTTTTCAAATTTACATTCACATTTCAAATTTTTAACGATAGCTTATCCAGCCATTCCGCATGGTCAAAAACAGCTTCAATTAATACTTTTTTTTTACATAATAATGTGTTCTGAAACGTTTCACCGTTAACGTACAACGTAAATTACAGTTTCATTCACTGACTACTTTTCATCAATTTCTGAATTTCATTTCAAAATTTGCAGAGTTTTATTATTTTTCATGTCGTATCTTTATATAAAAGAATTTGAAGTAGAGGAAGCCTAACGCTGATTAATAAATAATGCCGCTCTATTTCTAAATTATGTGCCCGCCAGGATTCGATCAAACAATTTTTCTTTTGAAGTCACTGCCATGCGTCCACTGCAGCTCGCGTTATGACCTCACTATATAATTTTTTAATATTCATTATATTCACGAAGCCATGTGAGGTGTTGTTCGACTGTGACTGTGCGTTTCTGCTGTGAATATGTCTCTAAAATATATCACATGAATGTAAACGAACCTTAGGTTGATATAATTTAGTTGAAGCGGTTAAAAAGTTGCTCGCCACTAATAATTATTCGTATTTTGTTTTCCACAAATTCCATGCCAAACATGCAAACTGAAACTTTATTTTTATATAAAAATTAGAAAAAGATGAATTCAACCATATTTCAAATGAAAGTTTCAAGCGTAGAGCACAATCCATCGACCTTTCAATGAAACACCACACAAATTCAAATTTATATATTTTTATTCATCAAATGAAAACAATTCCATGCAGCTCAAACAGAGGGTGATCTCGGAGATGATTTGGATATCAATGGATTTGACGAAGAATCAAGTAAATGTTCATCACCTTCATATATGGACAATAGCTTTTAATATAAATACAATGCAATAACTTAATTTTTGAACATATTCTGCACAATTTTGGTATAAAACTTTTAGAGATGACACAAAAGTTTTAGGTTACGATCCTCTGATTGACAAGTTGAGCGAGACCATCATTGTCATGAAGAACCAGACTGCTGTTTTGCCCTGCTCAATTGAATACTTGGGAATCTATAAGGCTAGTCGGCTGTCTGTCAAACAGTGTTAAATATTTATTGAATACTGGATGAAATCATCGTGATTTAATTTCTCGATTTGTTGAATATTTAATTTATAGTTTTATTAATGTTCATTGTTCACAGATCACCAAAAATTTTACCTTTCAATAATTTTGTTGTTTTAATTAATAAGAAATCTTTGTACAATATTATTGAAAAAGCACACACTGACACACCTGACACACACATCAAACTAAAATTTGCTAATGACAATAAACTAAACTACCATTTTTTAACTTTTTTTTTTATAACAGTTGATAATAATAAATTGGAAAAACTACAAGCTATTATCCAAAAACTAATTGTTGTATTTTAATAGTCGAAGAAAATATAATTTAGGTTTCCAGAATCTAAGATTATACTCGACTGACCAGAAATTGAAATCGGAAAACCGGTACAAAATGAAGCAGTTATATTTTTTCATAAGTACACATGAAATATAATTGTTACTCGTGATAAAAAATGTTGGGAATAAATCAATGTTTTCTTGGAAAACAAAAATAAAATTTAAAATAAAATTTGTTAAGTCAGTTGAAATGGGTTACTCAATGAATGTCCTTTAACGTTTTTTGGTCTGTCAGTATTTTATCATATTAATTTCAAGCCTCGGACTTTAAACTTAATGCATTTTTATAAAATTGGGAGATTTGGGTACTTTGGAGAACTTGTCTCGGCAGCCGGGCATCTAGTCCAAAAACGGGCACACTTCTCCGCCCACTTTCTCTATTTAGTTAACACGTGCAAAGGTATTCACGATGCAAGTGTTGAGTGAAACTATGACGGTTACTTGTATTGTATAGTTATGGTACGGATGATGAGATATCATGATAATAATTATACGCAGTATGATAATAATGATACATACGATGATAAAAATGATACATACGATGATAATAATGATGCTAATTTTGCAGAGGATGATTATACTGATGGTGACAATGTTATGGATGGTGATGATAATGTTGTTACTAAGGATAAGACGGTAGTGATGATGATGGTGCTGAAGATAAGACGGTAGTGATGATGATGGGGCTGATGTTGTTATTGGAGATGGCGATGATGAATTTTGAAGACAGTTGCGATGTTGTCAAGTTATAAATTTGAAACCAGCACCGTTAACAAATGTTCTGATAGTAATTATGCGCATGGCAAGGATTATTTTTAGTTTTGATGTTACGACGACGATGATGATAATGATAACGAAGTTGTTGATGATGATAATGATGGTGATGATAATGATGATAATGAAAAAGATTTTGTTTTGACGGTGGGTTGATAACGATGATGATGATGGTAGTGATGATGATGACAACGACGATGACGAGACTGATGATGATGATAATGATTACGACGACGATTATGATATGATGATGATGTTGACAATGATGGTTGCTGATTATGGTAGTAACTATATCAGATATGATAGCTTACTCTTAAGTGGAGGTGCTAAAATCGAAATCAAAAACTTGTAAAAATTTTATTTATAATATGTTTTTTAAAGTTTTCAAAGAAGCAACAAGTTTGAATAAAGTATGAGAAATTTAACTGATTAATAAAAGTTGGAGCTTTAGCTAAACGAGAAATGTACTTTTATTTAAAATTTTGGCTGGCCACTGTATTAAATTATGCTCTTCCATTTAAATTGTAGAAATAAAAATTCTGATTGATGTGTCTACTGTAGAATCTTTATTTCTTAAAAATTTTCCAACAAGCTGCTTTTTTCTACTGAAATTTAAACATTTTGATACTTTTAAAAGTTTTGTGAAATTGATTTGAATCTTTATCGTCAATTTAAATTATCTTAAATTTGAAACTTAATAACAATTAAATTTTTTAAATTTGTAGTCAGATAAATAAACTAAGATATATTAAAAACATACAAACAAACATGAGAATAAGTTTGAAAAAACGTCCAGGTCCTATGGTTAGACGTTCACAATCTGCCGATATCCTTTGAGGAAAAAAGGGTAATTGACGATTCGAGGTTCAGCGTGATTCGTGCATCTGACAGCGACTGGAATCTTCAAATTCGTGACGTCAAAACGGAGGACGAGGGTGTATACCGATGCTCCGTCAACACTAACCCTCCCATCAGTAAAACTGTACAGCTGCATGTCAAATGTTAGCGAACGTTTTTTGTTTAACTATTACATCACGCGCGTCTCAGCATGCAGTCAGGTGGCAAAAAACGCTACAAACGATTCACTTGTATACTTTGGAAACATGGAATGACTCCGTCGACATGAAAAAATTGAACGACTCAACATTGAAGTTGTGCGTTTCATGCAAAAAATATTTGCATGCGATTACATTTCCACAAACAGCACGATGAAATATTTTTGCACAAAGAATATTTCACAAAATCATTGTCACTGATGTCAGACGCGTTTGTGCTCTTTATATAGACGATCATCAATCAAGGCTCCCTCAGGCGCTTAAGTTTTCATACACATTGACATTTTCATTGACACCGAAACGCGAGGTTACCCAGGTGCTCGCTAAAGATAAACTTGACACTTGTCATTATATGGCCAAGATGAGCATACTCCGATTCATAGGGAAAAAAATCAAAGAAAAAAATCTTTTTTTGATTTATTTTGCAGTTCCTCCGTCAATAATCCACAACAATGATAGTGATATCACAGTGTACGAAGGAGACACAATTAAATTATTGTGCCACGCAACCGGACAACCAAAACCAAACGTGACGTGGAGGAAGTCAACCAACCAATCAAATTCATGCAAATTCAAAAGTTCAGGTAGTATCGCTTTATTACATATCTTTTTGTTTATGAAAGGTTTTGTTGTGCCTATTTTAATTAGCGAATAAATGCAAATAGATTGTCTATTTTGAAAAAAAATTGATGAGTGTGTAACATTGATATGTGATAACTTTTTCAAAGCAACTTGATGTAATATTTTTATTTTATTATTCAAAAATGACATTAAAAATTATTGAATTGGGAGAATGCATTATAGAAAATAATTTTCTGCCCAAATTGAATAAATGCACGGCTTCATTTATTACGTGGGCTACATTTTTTTAGCATTGTAACAATGTAAATAAGATTGGTGATGTCATAAATTGCAAAGATCTTTGGAGAAAAATAACAATGTTAAAGAGGAGAGGTGCAATAAATAAACATATCCATTGTTCACCAATGATAAAACGCTGAGGGTAGCTGCAAAATGGCCACCATAAATGGTCACTGCATGGTATTAACCACAAAATGGTGAACACGCATTGTTAAAGAAGAAGTGATAGCTACAAATGACCGCCGGTTCAGCCAATGTATTATTAATACAAATAGCAGCAAAGTAACACCAGTTCGCTTGTTTTTGAATGATCTAAAGCCTATGTAAACGAATTGAGATTGTTGCACAATCTGCGTGAATGTTTTGTTTTTTATCGTTAAACTTTCTTCGTTAATGTTTTTGTTTACGATCAATCACTACTCTACTTTTAAATCTTCCAAATCGAAATCGAAACGTACACATTCCACTGATGATTCCTGGTCAACACCCGCTTTCGTCTGCAATCTATAAGATGCAGTAGCTATATCATTTCTGAATGTAAAAAGTTCTCATGGATGATTGATGATAATTGTTATAGAAGCCGTCGAATTATGTTTCAGCAAATGCGTTTGGTTGGTGGAACAATGCTTTAATCTTAGCTTTGTCTTTTCCTCTATTGTTTCGAGTTCTTTTTTAAACTAACAAGTTTATTCGGTTTATACTTCAAAAACTGTCTTGTCGGTACAGATATTGATTCTAAAAGAATATCGAAACTCAACATCGCTATTGAGTCTCTCTTTCCCCCCGTTTAAATTGTACATACGTATCGGTTTCAAAACATCAATTATCGATATCGCATTCGATACTAATAATCTAATACCAATATTAAAAATGTATCAGCGATTGTTTGCTGCTATTTATATGTATAAAAATATGTGCATATTTTTGGGTATGTGCGTGCGTGTATTGTATCTCCTTCTCTCTCCCCCCCCCTCTCTCTGTGTATGTGTGTGCGTGCGTGTGTAATTCAATAGGAAAAACTATTTGGTTTAACTCTGCATTTCACAAACATGCAAACGTCATGCATGCCAGCAATCAACGAAGTGGACTCCACCTACGTAATGTACAACGTGACGAGGGATTGTGATGGGGTGTACCTGTGCGAGGCCACGAACCACGTGCCCCCACCTGCTTCCAGGTCCTTCAACGTCATCGTCGAATGTTAGTTAGTTCCACGTTTCAAAAACACTTGTGTTGAAAGTTAATCACCCGAGAAAATGAAATAACTAATAACAATTCGTTTATTGAATCTTTGCTTGTATTGTATTCTTGCTTATTTAGCTAGATTTTGTGCTGATTCATAGAGTTTTTAACGATTCAAAGGTTATAAAATAAAAATTGTACTGTCTGTCTAAGTGCAAACACAAACATTTGTAAAAATCGTTTGAATTACTTTGCCAATAGATATCGGGACTGAGCAAATTTGATTCCGTGCCGTATCTCAAAATAATAAAAATCATATCATTCAAAAATTTGATGTGAATAAATAATCAGGAAATAAGCTCAGAAGGCAGCATAATTGTTTTGATTTTTGAAGCTTCATTTGAATGCCGTCTGTAAAGGGCCGTGACTGGACAATAATGAACATTCACATTTCCAGCACTTTGGAAAGTTGGGAGATTAAACTTGTGTTGTAAAGATCGTTGAAATATTGCGTTTTACTTAAAAATGAAAAATCTGGTTAATGATGTTTGTAACGGTAGTTGCATGTTACTATATGAAATTCGGTTGATCACTTCTTAGATAGAACTTAATGTTACTGCTTTAACTTCTAAACATGTTTGAAAACAAAATACAAGACGAAGTAGAGAAAGTGCAACCAAACGACGTTTGAATTTGAAAGAAAAAAAATTATTTATCGCTTTTTGGACCCAACCTTTTTAAAGTTTTAGAAAATATTTGGTGTAGGAATAAAGATCAAATAAAAAGTTTTAGCTTTAATCAGTTTCAAGAGTAACATCCAGATTGCTTACAAAGTTGACTCGAATTTTAAAATAGACTACAAAATCAAATAAATCATACATTTTTTGTTATATACTTGTTCAATTTTAACAAATTATTTTGAAGCCAGTATGCTAGAAAAAAGTTATTTAAATTATTCAGTTGCTCCAAAAGTTTTCTTGCGGAATGATCAAATTTTCCAAGGAGTTGGAAAAGAAACGATCCTAATATGTTTAATAATTGCATTTCCACATGCTGTTAACCACTGGGAAAAGAATGGAAAGCGAATCACATCATCGGAACAATACTACATTGAAACCTATTCGGAACCTGAAAACAAATTGATATTGTCTCTGAAGATAAAAATAAAATCTGAGATGGACTTCGGAGAATATAAGTGCGTTGCCGCCAACAAGCACGGCAGACAAGAAAAATACATGCTCTTGAAGGGTATAAAATTTTGAGTTATTTTTTCCTAAAACTTGATTGAATCAAATTTTAAATAAATTTTAAATTCACTAGAAATAAAATATGACTACCACACCACCGATTCGTTTGAGAGAAAGAGAAAACCTACTGCATTGCCAACATTCTATTCAGAACCATCTTATGCGCCCATGTCTTCAGAGTTCTTATATTCTAAGTCTGAATATGACAGACACACTCTCGGTTTGCATCTTTTTTTATCATTTGAAATTTTATTAATTCAAAAATTATCTACACGTATGTTAAAGATGCAAGTTTCATTGATAATAATAATAATATTATTAATAATAAAATTAATAATAATAATTTTTAATAAGTTATTTGGTCCACCAAACAATTATGATAATGAATAAATTTAACGTCTGAACATTTTTCGGCAGGTAAGTTGTCTTTCTTGATTTCGTTACTGCGTTTTTGGCTAACCTAACAAGAAATACAACAACGATGAAGTCACTGGAATGATTTAAATCGGTATCTATTAATAAATAACACAATGTACGATTGGGATGTTTTTGTGCTTTTGTGTGTGTACATTTATTTATTCATTTATATCAAATTTTTCTAATTACAGTTTTGAGATTTTATCGTCCTTGAATAATATAAATTAATAAAAAATTTCTTCGTAATTAGTTTGTTGAGTTTTAACTGCAAAGATAAAAATTACATAACTTAAAGAAGGCAATAGCTCATTTTTGTCGCTTGAAAATATCTTGAGCATTGAATCAAACACAGGAATTGAATTAAACTACTTAACATGAAAGTTATATTGAAAATAGTTTGCAAAATTATATTGTACTGTAGTTGTTTGAATCTCAGATTTTCTGCATTTGGACAGAGAGTATTCAAACCCGACGATCGCGAAACTGTCCGAGACGTGGCACCAACTGTGTTGACTTACCAACGTGTTGAGATAAACAAATACAAACAAAATATAATAAATTAATATGTTTATTTATTAAAATAATTGTTAATAAAAAATAAAATGTAGACACAAAATCATTTCGGTTTTCCGTAGTGAAATTTTGAGTTGATGCTCGTTGGAATGTTGCTAACGTTACTTAAACAGGACTTGTTGGGACGTTGGTCTGTCGTGAAATGAATTAAAATTGCAGGGCGCTCTTTACGACATTTTCCATTTCAATGCTTGTTGTCAGTTGCAATCGTCTCGGTTTCGTATCGAGTTTCGTTTTAATGAGGTTACTTTCATTAAAAGTATATAACTAAAATTATATAATATAATATTATAATATATAAAAATTTATAAATAAAATAAAATTATTATTATTATTATGATATTTATTTTAATTTTATTTTTATAAAATAAATAATGATGTTGTCGTAATTATATTATTTATATAGTTATAACATCAATAATGATTAATAATATTGATACATAATAAACATGTTATTATTATTAACTTGTCTTAATTAAAGTCTTAATCTAAGCAATTGTTGATTTTCTTGACAAATGTAAGATATCTGAGAATCAATTATGTGTTTTTTTTTCAATTTAACAAATTAAACTAAAAATTAATATACTTGTATATCACATTAACATCAGAGTTAAATTTTAACTCTGGTGTTAATGTGATATACAAGTAATTAATTTCAAATGTTTCAGGAATAGTAAACATGGATCATGTCTGTTTTGTGTAAATCCTTACTCTAAACAATCTCCTGGAAACTCATCATTAAAAAGTTTAAGAAGAAAACTGGAAAGCAAATCATTGTATGAAAATAATGACAACAAAATGTTAGTTTTTTTTACTTTTCCTCTGCCTCATACTGGTAAACATATAAACTCTCTGTTATGACACAAACTCACAAACTGGACGTCATGAGCATTATTAAGCCTGACATACATTGGTCTCAGAACAGCTCACTTCTGACATGTCACTCCCAAATATTATTTATAACTGTTTATATATATAGTAGATAACTGATAACCTAAATGACATTTTTTTTTATTCAGAATGATAATTATGACCCTTAAAACAATATGAACTTTAAATAAATTAAATTATTAATATATTCTAATAAAAGTTTGTAAATATTTATTTTCAGTTCATGGTTCTCTGGTTTAAAGTTTGAAAAAAAAAATATGGAGACACAAATATCTATAATACAACCTTCAAAGTATTCATTTTGTTTTTTTACATTATGTCTTAAATTATACTAGAAATATTGTCACTTTCAGGATGGCTAAAACAAATTTTGAAGGTGTTGATTTAGGAGTTTTTGAAGTACATAAAGGTATCATTTTCACAATTTTTTTAATTGCTTTTATACACACACACTCGATTACACCACACACACACACACACACACACACACACACACACACACACACACACACACACACACACACACACACACACACACACACACACACACACACACACACACACACACACACACACACACATATAATTTTTTCATAACCACTGCATAATGAACACTTGCAGAGAATTGAAGTGGTATATGTCAATGCATCTTTTTTGAGTTTTGATTGTTTAAAATCTTTGGGCAAAGAATTCCAAAACATCGAATCTGAAGCAGCAAAATCAGTATCACTAGTTTTTACATACATACAAAAAATTCAAATTTGGAGTGACAGGAATAGATTTCTATGGTTAGGTCAATTCTGGAGTATGGTGTGGTTGTTTGGTACCCCTTTAGAAAATACCAAATTCAATATATAAAAATGGTTAGAAACGAGCACCCAGAATACAACTGCTATGCATTTGATTTTCAATCTAATATTTTAATCTCGTTTTCAGTTTAATATACCAGAAATATTCTGTTAAGAGTTATTTGCAAATGCATAACCCTTTACTTCAACAATGATTGTTTTCATGAGTTTCAATTACTAACTTGTTTCTTTTATTTTTTAACAATATTCACTCTATAGAAATGTTTTATCATTAGTAAATTTTTTGTAGGTATGAAGTTCATGAAGTGATTTAAGAACTTAGTATTATTTGTATAATCCATAATATTCTCAGTCATACATTTTTGCCTATGCTCAGTTCTGTATTAAGTGTTAAGCTTCGTAGTTCACCACCGTCTGAACATCAGTCTGATTCTGACTGATTTGTCATTTAAGCATTGTATTTTACGCAATTTTAGTTTTTTACCGTTTACTTAACTAATGGCGGAGCTGTTTAAGTTCAGAGTGTCTTTTCAAAGTTTTTATTGTTAAGGATTCGCTAACTGGAAGTGATTACTATATTTCTGTTTGCTACCCGTAAATTTTGTTTCTTGCACAACACTAACAGGCATGAAGTCTACTGTTCAAATGAATTTGTTCAACATTTTGGAAACTGAAGAAAACTTGGCTTCTGTTAAACGAATGCCAAGGAATTTTGCTGAAGAAAACATTGAATGGCTTGAACAGGGCAAGGCTTGGAATTTTCCAGTCGACAATGAGCAGTGTATGTAATGTAGTTATTATTATTATTATTATTATTATTATTATTATTATTATTATTATCACTGCTGTTCGAGTGTAAGAGTTCTTGCTGTTGACACACGTTATTGTCAATACTTGACTAGTGGAAAACGGTTAATTCTAATTATTTATTGTGAATCTTCTTTCAGACCTCGGCGAAGAGAAGAATGTCTCCTTTCATGAACATAAATTTCTTGATCATCATTTGTCAAAATTTCCAGAAAAAGGTCCTGTCCGACATTTCATGGAGCTGATTTTGGTAGGTCTTTCTAAAAACCCTCATATGACAATCAAAGAAAAAATTAGTCACATTGATTGGTTCGAAGACTATTTTAAAAATAACAAAAGTTTATTTTGAATTAATAAAATATTTTGTCGAGTTTTTTTCAAATCTTGGTGTAAAATGTGTTGGCTGAGCATAAAACGTTTTATTTATTAAGCGTTTTGACGAGCTAAGTGTAGAAGTGTTTGAAGAGAAATAAACATTCTTATAATATTTATCAGATATATTAATTGAACCTAAACCCCCCGGTTTACGATCGTCTTCTCGCTTTTTCTTAACTCTTGTTAAACACTCTTTTGCCAAATCTGCTTTTGCTTTTTCTGGTCCTTTTCTCTGGAACTCTCTACCTACTTCTCTGACTACTTCTCCATCACTTGCGAAGTTCAGAGCGGATCTCAAGACCCATCTGTTTTCAAAGTTCATTGAGGAGCGCTGTTGAACATCGCGGAAATAGCGCTTTATAAGCTAATTGATTGATTGATTGATTGATAATGTATCAGCTAGACGGTTTTGTCCATCAAATTTCAAAGATGACTCATCTCTTTTGTTGAAATTTCAAGTAAAACGAAATGATATAAACTAATAGAAAAATTAAATTTATCATGCGCGAACATCAGTATACATTCAAAGTTTGGTCTTTTTCATCTAAATTTTGTTGCTTAAACTTTGAAATTCGTCTAAAATTTATCTAAAACAACCTCCAGTGCTTCACATCGTACCTATGTATAGAAGGATAAGCTAAACAGTTAACAACATTCATGCATGAGAATTTTGAAAATTTTATTTATAAGTTTGAAGAAACTTTTTTTAAACAAGACATCTTTAGTCAAAGTATAAAGTGCGCTTTCATGTGTTAAGATGTTTCGTATTATAATATTAACTGCTACGAAAAAATTAACAGCGAATAGAACAATAATAAATCAGCTGAATAATAAACTTCTCCGTTAATTTTACAGAAAAGTTCTAATGAATAAATATTGGCTCCAGATTTTCGTCACAGTTTACGTGACTTTCCAGGTAACATCAAGTCTTGGACATCGTTATGTGTATTTAGACCAACCGTGCGACGTTTTGGAAAACATGGACGTCGACTGCAGAGAAATATGCGTGTACTGTTATGTTTCCCTGTCTGGATTCTGTTCAGATAATGTTTGTTACTGTGAAGGTCCGACAAACTTGGAACCAACACTGCATCAGTTGGTCGCCTGCAAACTATACAATTAAACGTGCGATATATATTTCGGTTACAGTTAGTAAACTTTTTCCTAACTCATATAATGATACTACAAAAAAAATTATTTTTCCGATAAAATTTTTTCGGAATTGGATCACTGCATATTAACTTTCTGTGACGTAATCGATAATATGTCTTTTAAATTGTTTTGGAGATCAAATGAACCTCGATTAGAGATGATTTGTCCAATTCATATGAAAGTGAAATATAAATTTATATAAAATTTACAAAAATTTTATTAAAGACTAAATACACATACTTAATTACAATATATAGATTAAACGGCTAATTTGAGATAACTAATATATAATTACTTAGAAAAAAGTGGAAAATTTAACTATGCCATATCTCCCAAAATTTAAAATACATTAAAAACAGCTGGAGCACGTTTAGTCTAAGTATAGAATTGAACATTTTTTGGGCACAAAAATGGTGAAGTAAAATATTATTTCCAAATATTGTAACAAGCCTAAACGCGAACATTTTGTACAAACATCATTTTACCTGTTCTACAATTAAGTTCCTTTGAATCATGGTAAATATTTCTCAAGGTCTTTTCGATTTGGTTGATATAGATTTGAAAATACATTTAAATTTTTTTTTATTTTTTTAAATATATCGGAAAGATTTTCATGTTTATACGCCTCGATAAAACGGCAATAAGGTTTGCTGATAAAAATACACAGCTTTTATTCTTTTTCTTCTTTTTCAAAAAAACAAAAAATAGAAGTAGTCGCAAATCAATAGTCAAAGTAATGATTTGAACACCGACAACAACAACAACAACAACAGATGGAAAAATAGAATCTCCAGCCTGCATTGTTAGTCTCCCATAAAAACAATTCCGAGATGTTATTCATTCTTTTTTGCATAAAATTAAAATCAGAAAACAAAAAAACTGTAGCTGCTAAACCTAAACCATCGCACGCAACTGCAAACATAAAATTAAAATAATGAATAAATAATATATAAATTATAATCTATAGAAATAGGATGAATAATCACATTCTTTTTTGAATGAGCGAGCGATGATAAATATACAGCAACGTATCATATACAATATTGATTTTAAATAGCCTAAAAGCACAACACAATGATTAAATAGTTAAATAAATTATTCACTTTATCATAGGAAATGCTATGTACACGCGTATGTACTGGAATGTAACATGCTCAAAATGAATTTTTTGTATGCAAGTTCTTTACTGCAATCGTAGGGAACAGTAACAAAGACCAGACAATCAAATGCAATCACAATAACTAAAAGAATAACGATAAAAAATTTATTTTTCATTGTGAAACTACATTAGTGAGCATTTGTCTGGTCTAGCGAGGTATGACTGAATAACTAAAAGTCATTCAACTAGAAGGAAAAAACATAAAAATAGTATATCTGACAACGGCAATAATATAAATAAATAAATTATTGAAAATAAATTTGGTTACGTAAAGTAGGGCAAGCATTTCAATAGGTACGTAATAATGAAACGCAACCCAAACAAACTATTTCTCAATTGACTAAAACTGGATTAGATTTGCTATCCCGGTAGGAATGAAAATAGGAAATTAAAGCAAAATGTTACAATGAAAGCCTCGCGTCTATATTTGTCATGTTTTAATCCGCTTACATTATACAAGTATATACAATCGAAACATGTGATTGATTTCTTCGATGTTACAACCGATGCTACACCACTTCATGCCAAACGTAAACATGCCATCTACATAACATCAACTAATTCAAGAGACAGTTTTCCTTAAAAATTCATTTGCAAATGGAGCAGCAACAAAAAAATATAAACAAACCAATGAAATCAGTAATCGGCTAATTACAATAGCGAAGAAAGACCATGCAATTTAATAAGGAGGACATCACAATAATATAATTCTGCATTTTAAATTTTGAAACCTCAGTTGCGATCTCAATGAATTATTTGTCGCCTGCCTACTCAATCCTTTTGAATCAACTCCTGAAAACAAGGCTGCACCCCTGTTCGAAGCATGTCCACCTACTGTAGCTGCTGTAATAGCTGCAGCAGCTGTTGATGACGTTACAGCAAGCTGCGCCATTTTTCTTTTAATTTTCGACAGCGCAGAGGATGAAGTTTGTTCTTCAAAAAATTCCATTTCATTCAAGCTGTTAAGAAGATCGTAACTAGATGATTTTGGAATAAGGGTACTCTCGCTGTGCGAGTTTTTGATGGAGAACTGTTGCTGCTGAGTTGAGAGTTGTTGTGGCAAGATTTGCTGCTTCATTGGAAATTGTCGTGTGGCGTGTGGCGTGGTATCAGAAATGTCGTCGAAATTTATCAAAACGTTTTTATTTTCAGATTCCTGGTTTCCATTTTTTCTAAAATCCCTACTCCCACTTTCGTCACAATAATTATTAGTAGAAGTTTTGTTGTTATCGTTGTTTAATTCGGTGAATTTCATAAGAGCATCATCTTCATCATCCAGGTAGTCCTTCTCAAAGAGAGCGCTCATCTTCACCTTTCCATCCGCTAGCCCACTGATGATCCCTCCGAACGGAATGTTGTCACTGCGACCAATGTAGATGGCTCGTCGATGAGACCTCGGATTGCCCTTCAGGAGGTTCACCATTGAGGTGGCGTCCAGCGAGTGAGACTTCAACTGTTCTGACAGCATGATTGGTCTGCAGAGTGACAGTCATGTCGTAAAACAAATTTGGAAATTGAGATTGCGTTTAAATTACGTTTTAGCATAAAAAATATATTACATCAGAAACTGCATCGTTAATAAGAATTAAAATATTGAATAAATTTGAAAAACCTCTTAGCGAGCAGGTTGGTTAGACCACTGCCGCTATCATTATTACCGTGTGACAAGTTCAGCGAATCAGCCTGCACACAAGTTGTGAACAAATCACCCGTTAAACCTTTTCTAACGTATTCATTTTCCGCAAGAACCAGTTCCAACAATTTATCATTTTGCTGTTTACTTGTCTGAGTTGTCATTTTTCCAAGCAAGCAATTGACGACCAGTGGATTGTCAGTGAGACTAACGGAGTAGAACGACTCAGTTTCTCTGATCAGACCCATTTTCAGTTGATTTTTTGAGCGAGTCGCTATTATGCCGCAGCCCGCCAGACAGACGTGATCGCTGAGTTGGATGTTGGAGGTCACTAGGTTCCTGAGTTTCGTGTGAAGCTGTCTCGTCTGAAGAACGTGTTGTTGCAAGGATGTGGAGATGGGCGTGAAAGTGGATGGGTCGGAAACAGTCGGATGAGTTTTGCAGGTTAAATATAGAGATGTTCTATTCAAGTGTCTTGGAGTATCAAAGGCGGAAGTGACAGCTGTACCACTGCTACCAACCCTGGAAACCACGGGTAACGCAGTTGATGAAGCAACTGAACTGTCAGAGGTAGTAAGAGATGACAACAGAGATAAGTTGGTGCTGTTGTTGCTTACATTCCTGTGCACGTCCAATCCGAAGTGTGAATCAGTGAAGTCCATTAAATTGAGGTCGCCGGCGCTAGCAAGCACACCAGTCTCCTGAGCTGCGTTACCAGATTCATCGTCAATGGAAGGGACCTTATTAAACGGTAGGTTGATTGGTGTCGGTAGTTCGGACATGGTTGGTGGGGGAGGGAGGTTGGCGTTAACTTGGTCCTGGGCCTGGTTCGAGATGATGACGATGCTGTCGTGCATCCCGCTCCTAACATTCCTATTCACGTGAATAGATGAATGGGTGTGGTGTCGTGAAGTTTCGGATTTGTAATTAAAAAATGAGGCTGTGCGGTTGAGTGTGTGCAATAAAAGTATAAAAATACACCGATTATTGACGAATAATAAAAATTCATATGAAAACAAAATTTAATAAATTGAGATGAAGAAAGAATAAAAAAATATTCAAGCAGACCTATCAATCTTCGTTTCATCGATGGCTAAATAGTGCCCAATCTGTCTGCAGTTCTTGTTCAGGGAAGCATAAATTTGCCTAAGTGTTTCTATATGGTGGCATCAGCAGTCGTGTTAGCAACGTCATCAACAAGTCATGATATTAATTTTAAGTGAAAATTCAAAAAACACTTTTTAAAGTTATAAAAACAAATCAACCACCGACGAGAAAAGCGATGAATTCTTGAAAATAAAAAATCAAAACCTTTAGCTTCATCGGCAGTTTTCGAATGATTGACAAGGGAATTAGAACTTGTGAGTCTGGTGCCAGCGACACAAAACGAGTGGAAGCAGCAGGAGCCACCGACGTCATTCTCTTCAACGCCGTCAACGTCAACAACTTCAAAAAATGGTTCCTCAATTGCAACTTTGTTTCTGCTCCTGGCGGCTGAGCGATAATACAGCCGCATGCAGATTTGATGGAGTTTAGGAGCAAAAGTTATCAGTCCTGAATAAATTTAAATAATTACAATATATTTGCAGTAAAGTGGCGAAATAAACTAAGAATAATATTCAGTGCAACCTAGCTCCACCCTCATGAGATCGGAGAGAGCTATCTTCTGGTAACTTGTCACTATGTCGACGTCATCGTCGTAACTAAGAATAAAAAAAAAACTGCATTGTTACAAATGAAGGGAAACTTTCATGTACTTATTAACAGCCTCGATTATAAAACAGCCATCATTTATCTACTACCAGTAAAGCAGTAAAAAGTGAGGCATTAATATAAAATATAACAATGCTAAATTGTACAGTAGATAATAAAAACAAATAAAACAACATTAAAAAAATTTCTCACTAACTTGGCAACATAAAGAGCAGTTTTGGACAGAACTAATATGACGTCCATTTCGAGCAGATTGGTCAGTTCACTTGTTCCTCCCACCAAGCTGTCGGCCAGCCTATCACAGTTCACCAAGCCCCAACTACCTGATGGGGCAATTGATTGGTTGGGTGAGTAAAGATTATATTTCTTATTTAAACATAACTATTTACAAAAACTGTCTTGCGATGACAGAAAAAAAACTCCTATAATGAACATCACAAAACACCTCCCAGATTAAATAATTAATAACAGCGTAAATTTGCAACACGAAAAACGAACCAGTGCAAACTTCTGGTTCGACGATGAGCAGCTTGACGCAATCGTTGACGATCAGCTGGATGTCTTCATCCCTCTGGGCGGGACCTTCCTCCGCCAACAACTCGCCATTCTCAGCACGCCCGTCACCTGCGTCCAGAGAGTCCCATGCAACCTGCTTGCCTTGCATCAGATCAACTGTCGCCTGCTTGTAAATGTCTCGAACGCGATTGATGTAGTACCTACGGTGCCAAGAGAGGATCAGCAACTAAACTCATTCAGGTTTACGATTCTTCAGTGTGAAAACAATTCATGGAAAATATAAAGTCAACTAAAATTTTAACAGCTGAAAAAACATTTCTTGGAAATTATAACCAAATGATTAGTTACAACATCCAAAAAACCACTATCAATTACGATAGCAAAAATTTGTAGCGTAAAACAAATAATGAAATTGTATAGGAAAAAAAAAATCAACGAAATATGACGAATCAATCACCTGTTGGCTGAATTAACGCCATCTCTCATCATTCCAGTGAACTTCCTCTCACCTGTTCTCGTGTAGTCACCCTTCAATGTGTGTTTGTAAGTAAATAATTAAATAAACAAATACATATGTGTGTGCGTGCGTGTGTTTGTGGATATTTGGTTGCTAAAAAATAATGGATAAACCTTGAGGGCGGCTGTCCCCGCGTACTGCCTGCTGATGACGTCACCGTTGTTGGCCCACATCTGCTGGTAGAGGGTCTTGTAGTTGCCCCCGAGCTGTCTCTCGGGGGAGAGTAGGCCCAGTTTTCGACACTGAAATGTAGCGTAAAAATTATAAATTGTTAATACAAAAGAAAAATAATTTTCAATTTCTATAAGCACCATTATTAACTACGGTCTTATTATCATCATTGATATCACCACTTTCCACCATCAACCTCTCACTCGTCATCATCATTCTCTCACACATCATCACTACCCTCTCACTTCCCATCACCATCACCTGCATCTCGAGAACAATCCTAGCCAGAGCAGACTGAACGATGTTGGTGCGGTCTAAACAATCCACACAGTTAACCCTGAAAACTCCTTGCTGTTTGCAAATCATCCCATTCGTATCCACCCTGTAATAATTTATTTAGGTTAGCTCTATTGTCACATCCCTAAAACCGAAACCGAAGCTTAAAGGTCAAATGAAAACTTGGAAAAATGATACAAACTTAATAAAATATGATTCTAGTATAAGGAAAATGAAATAATATAAACACTGTAGATCAAATCAAAATATGAATTTCATCATCAACACCATCGTCAAATATATTTCCACCAATAAAATTCAGCACCTACCAGCAGTACTTCATATCCTTCACAATTGGCATGATGTTCTCCGTCAGGATGCTCACGTTCTCGAACTTCATTCCTCTACTGTATCGCGACAGCAGATACAAATGATTATGATACAAATGATTATGATACAAATGATTATGATACAAATGATTATGATACAAATGATTATGATACAAATGATTATGATACAAATGATTATGATACAAATGATTATGATACAAATGATTATGATACAAATAAAGAAAAATAGAAACAATAATAACGACGACGAACCAGTACTCGTGGAAATCGAAGGTAACGTAGGTGATTCGCGGGTCGTTGCACGTGACGACATGCTGTAGGAACACGTCACCCAATACTTTCTCCTTCCCTGTCTGGTACGAAAAAAAATAATAATAAAAATAATAAAATAATAATAAATAATGACTGCATTATTATTATTATTTGTATTAAACTGATGTGCGAAGGAACCTGCTCGATAAGGTTGATGATGGTAACCCTGTCATACGTCTTAACGACGGACTGCATGTGCTTCGAGAAAGCTTTGAAATTCTGGTCGAAATCTGTCGGTTGTTTTTAGGGTGCATCATTGATGCTAGGGAATACGAACGCTGTTGAAACTCTTCCAGGATGAATTGAGTGTATTGATGAATGAATGAATGAATGAATGAATGAATGGATGAATGAATGAATGAATGAATGAATGAATGAATGAATGAATGAATGAATGAATGAATGGATGAATGAATGGATGAATGAATGAAAAATATTTTAGTACTTTTATTAATGGCTGAAATAATAAAATAAGTAAAGAAAATATAATGGAGAATATGAACGTGGTAGAGAATGTTCTAGTGGACCGTTCCATCAAATGAGAATAATCAAGTCCGACGAACCATTTGAAAATTAACTACTAGTTTTAGTATAACCTCATTCTAGCAAAAATTCTGCCCAACGTGTTATTCATCGTATGCATTGATATTGTTCCAGTTTTTAAATATTTCTTAATTTTTGAAATTCAGTTAAAAATGATTAATAATATACCATTCAGTCATAATAAATAAAAGAATTACAAGAGTTTAACATTCATAACAGCCTATAGAGATATCATCTTCATTCTATTTTAATGCACTACACAAATGAAATTATTCATCCGTTAAAATATTTAACCAAAGTTATACTCTATAACATGGCTATTCTTAAAGACTATTAATTAGTAACATGATAAACTGTTATCCGGTAGATTAGTTAGTTATTGAAGGAATCAAGAAACAAAAAAGGTGCTACTGGAAACCTCTTTCAATCCTTGGAGGTGGTCTGTACTTGTTGCCTGACTGGCTCCAGTACAGAGGTACCGATCCACGGATTTGTACGAACGAGACGACGTGACTGACGAACTCCAGAATCTTGTAGGGATGTTGGTTCAAGTTCTTCGTTTACTCGACATTAGAATTAATTCGAAATTTTGAAAAGAAATTTTCTGAATACTGCAAAAAGGAGGCGCAAATATAAAATGAATTTAAAAGCAATAAATGTCTGTATCACATCGTCTGGTGTAAGACAGATGTTGAAAAAAGATCAGTAGATAGATGGAGAACTAACCAGAGGCATGCGATGGAGAATCATTACAATTGTAACAAAAATAAAAATGAACGCAAATAAGTAATCATATCATTAGGAAGAGCAAGCAGTTCTTCAGATATGATAATAATGATAACAATAACAATAATAATAATGATAATCATAATAACAAGATGGCTTCATAGTATGTAATGCAGATATTGATCTGTAAGCAGATGAAAGAATGAATGAATGAAGGGTTTACATTGCACTTACAATCATGAACGTTATCATATTGAGTTATCGCCATCATCATCGCCACAACCACCTCCGTCGTCAACAACAACAACAACAACAACATCATAATCGTGACAGTCTACAAAATGACTGATAAACATCTTCATCATCAACATCATCGTCACAACCGTCATCACAATCATCATCATTGGTATCATCATCATCATCATCATCATCACATTCATCATCATTGGCATCATCATCATCATCACATTCATCATCATCATCATCATCATCATCATCATCATCATCATCATTCATCATTGGCATCATCATCATCATCATCATCATCATCATTCATCATTGGCATCATCATCATCATCATCACAATCATCATCATCGTTTTACTTGTTCAGTTTCAACATAATTAGCAGTGTAGCCGTCGTCATCAACGCCTCTTCGTTTATATCTGGTTCCTGTTAACGAAACGACACCATCATCATCGTCACCATCATCATCGTCACCATCGTCATCATCACCATCGTTATCGTCACCATCGTCATCGTCACCATCGTCATCATCATCATCATCACAATAACCACGCACGAAAACTCTGTACCGTCTGATAGATTTTAAAATTATTAAGTGAGAATGAGATAGTAAGTTTTATAGCAGAGCCATCCATCCACTGCGACAATAATAATTAATAAGGAGCATTTGAGCGATTGACTGGTTGTCTGAAATGTTCACTATTCAATAAGTATTACATCTTCTCCAGAATCATCATCACCGACATCATCATTACAACTATAATCATCATCGACATCACCACCACCACCACCTCCAGCCACCAACACCGACCTGCTCTATGCCTGGATCTCCTGGATATGATGCAGAGTTTGAGCGAAAGAGTCGGTGGCGATAATGATGACGACTGCAGACGGATATCATCATCCTCATCGTCAAACCTGATTGGACAGTCTTCTATCTGAACGTAACCCTGAATTATGGGAACTATCCATTCATTGGCTAGCGGGTTGACCTATCAGAAGAAGAGAAAGGAGTTTTATATTTTGTAAAACAAATTGAATGAACCAGCAGTTTCAATGAGCATAAATTTATATTAGTTGAAGTTAATTTTCAAGCGCAATAAAAGAAAAAAAAATTATAATAATATTATTACATTTTTCTGAAGTATCAATAACGACACACAAACACACGCGCGCGTACACACACACACACAATACGCACACACATACGCACGCACACGCACGCACACAGCACGCCTGTGAACACGTGTGAACAAACATAACCACACATTGATTGAATTGAAATCAAACCTAGCTCGGACTAACCAACTTTAACCATCACATTGTCTCACCATAAAATTATATAGAAAAAACTGAATAAATAAAAACGACTCAATAAAGAATTATATTATTCAGAAGTTTAAACTGCAACAATCGCAACAACTTACCTTGGCTAAGTTAATCAGCTCTCCTAGCATGTTCTTGTTCCAGAAAAAATTATCATCAGCGTACTTCCATGAAGATGATGACGACGATGATGGTGATGATTGCAATGAATTTGAGGATGAATGAGTCGATGATGATAGTGATGATGGTTTTAGAGGAGCCGACAATGACGATGAAGCAGAGCCTGTACTGTTGAGGGGTGACGAGTTTGCAGTTCTGTTCTCTGCACTGCTGCTTGCTTCCTTATTCAATGTAGTAGTAGTAGTAGTGATAGAAGCGGTGGTTGTTGTCGTCGCTACACTAGATGATGATGACGATTGTGGTGATGATAATGATTCTTTCAATAACTGAGTTTTTTGTATGGAATTAGTTAGATGGGCGCCGGGATTGGGACTATAATAGAAGGAATCGGAATCACTGAACATCCTCTGTAGCTCCTGTGTGCGTGTGTGTGTGTGCGTGCGTATCAAATCAAAAAATAATTTATTATATAATAAAATTATTAAATAATAAAACTATTTACAACAGTAGAAATAATTAAGGATTATAAAGGCGAGGAGGCCATGTTAAGCGATGATGATGATGATTGTTACATGTTAGTTGTCCTTCTTCATACTAAACCTTAAAAGTCCAATTAATTCAGGAGAGTTTGTTTTAGTAATTAAGTTTAGCTATCACGCACACAGACACACACACATGCACGCACATGTACACACATACACACACACACAATTATAGTTAGGTAAGAAGGAAGGTAGGAATGAATAAATTAATAAATGGACGAACGAATGAATGAATGCATGAACGAATGAATGAGCAAACATCGAAATAGGTGAATGAATTAATGAATGATTGAACGAATTTTGGAAATAAACGAATGTTGAAAATGAATAAATGAATAGATGAAAGCAAAAAGTGAATGAACGAATGGATGAATGAATGAATGAATGAAAACAAAAAACGAAATATTTTTAATGGTATTAAATTCACTACCTCCAATATTTTTCTATCATACCGCTCTTTTTCCTTCACATCTCTCTGCTGCTGCTGTTTAGGAAATTCAATGAAATATTTGTTTGGATGTCTAAATGCTTTTATTATTTGCCTAGAAAACAAAGTCACAAAGTTTGAACGATTGGTTGAAGGATTGATTGATTGATTGATTGATTAAGCCAACAAATGATAGTATGATTAGATGATCAAATGATTGGTTGATCAAATGATCAGCTGATTGGTCAACGAACTAATGGACCACCTGCATAGAAAAGTTAGAGTTGCCAGTTGGTTGAGATCCAGAAACAAGGTTCGTTATTGGAGGAATCTTGAAGTTTAGCTAGTCGTATTCGAAAACGGTTGATTGATTTATTTTTGCAATCAAATCAATCAATTCAATCAAAAAATTTATACTAGGTAATAACCCGCATATTTACCGATATAACTGATATAATTAATAACAACCAAGATATAATAACAAACAAAAAAGCATTTTCAAACAATACTGAGCGACACAAACAACAAAACAAACAAACAGGCAAGCAAGCAAACAAACAAACAAACAACACAGCAACCCAACTAACTTTCTTAGGCTTGATAGTCTCAGCGGCGCTAACAAACTGGTTCCATGTCTTCTGCAGAGGCTTTCTCATGTTCTCCAAGTTGTTCACCAGCTTGCTGGCAACGTCAGTCTTTACTCTCCCATGTTTCGGGCATACCTTTATGTTTGTTATTTTCAATGTTTAGATGTAGCAGTGTTTGAATGTGGCGTATATTTCCTGTATGTACATTTTTCAAGTATTAGCAATTGATGATGTATATTGAATTTGATGTACACTACCAATTTAAGTCAACAGACACTTTTTATATGTAACCTACGAATATGATACAACCAAACTGAATGGTGACTCTCAAAGTCCCTCAAAATGTCACAACTGCAGTATACATAAATACGAACATAAACAAACACACACGTAAACACACACACACAAAAGACATACACAAACATAAACATACCCATGAACATACAAATATACATAGAAATAAATATAAATAAACATATACAAAGAGAAAGAGAGAGAGAGAGAGAGACAGAGAGAGAAAGAGAGAGAGAGGGATGGAGAGACAAACATACATCAATTTCGGAATCCCTCAATTGGTTGGCGGCATCAGGTGTGAGTGTGAGACTGAGAATCTGTGTTATCTTGTTGCATGTGATGTTTAGCGATGGTATCTTGCCCAGCATCTGGTACTTCTTGATCAGCAACAACTTCCAATCACCATCTATCATTCATTTGATAATTCCATGATTAATTAATTATATAATTAATTGAGTAAGAAATTAAGTGATTAATTAATTAATTTCATGATTGGTTGATGTAATATTATGTTAAATGAATGGTGGATAAACTGATCGAATGATGAAACAATAAAATGATTGTGTCATTTAAATTGACTGATTGAATTGTGGCAACTGATTGATTGTCAAACAAAGACATAGACATAGACAATTAGACGTAGACACAGACGAATCAGATGAACAAAGCAAACCTTTCTGATAAAACATTTTCCCCTAATATTATTATTGTTATCAGTTACCTTCTGATAACAATAATAATAGTGATAAATGTTCATTCAATTATTATTATTGAAACATATTAAACAAAGCCCTGTCTACATTACACATTAATATTCTCATCCACAATGAAGGTCCCCTAATGAACCAAGATTTTACAAGATTGACAAAATATTAATAATAATAAATCACTTCAGAGTTATAACTCAAATTATTTCAAGCAGCTAAAATTCAATCACATG
>NW_008704941.1:1619384-1655209 GCF_000326865.2 Helobdella robusta | reverse complement strand
AAACACACACACACACACACACACACACACACACACACACACACACACACACACACACACACACACACACACACACACACACACACACACACACGCACACACATGCACACACATGCACACACACACACGCACACACATGCACACACACACGCTCGCACGCACACACACAATATACATGTAACAATATAACACATAAAAATACAATACATTTAAAATTTTTTACAAACATGCACATGCAATAATCAATCAAATAAAAACACAACACATACATAACAGCTACACACGCACACACACATGCAAAGCAGCCTAACCTAGTCTGGTTTTGAATTTTCCAATCAAACCATGTACGACCCCATGACAGACAGGGTTTAATGTCTTCATGATGTCATCAGCTAGTTGATGAGAGTAAATGATGTTATGTAAAGTCATGTGACGTTATGTAACGTTGAGTGACGTCATTTTTGATGTCATGACTGTTGTTATCGTAACATTAATGTCGTCATTATGATATTATGTTATCACGCTGCAATTAACATCTTAAATGTTTTACAATGATACTGAATTATTAATTGACTGCTGCAAACAACACAGTTTTACATGACACAAAACCAACATGGGTGCACTGATAGGGAACCATCCACCTTACTACACCACAAACTACTCTGCCTTGACTTTAAGATGAAATACAGCTCATCCTCAATCAGTTCAATCATTTTTCTTTTTCTCTAATGAATGGACAAGTTAGAAAAATTATCCAGCAATAATAAGTGATTTAAATTCCTTATACCAGTTATTTTTATACTAATTATCAAATATTTTACTCAAACAAAGAATATTAATTATTTTAAATTTATTTCTTAAAAAAAAAAACAAAATATAATTTCTTTTTTTTATGTTTATGAAAAACAAAGATTAATATTTTCTCATCACACTTTTGAAATGTTTTTAGTAAATGATTTAATGACTACTCGCATAAAAAAAAATAACAAAACTGTTATAAAAAAAATACATTTATAGATTTAGAACTAATTTATTTGAAGCTTGATTGCATTACCTTTGGCTTTAGTCAGCTCTTCAACCTTTAGTTTTATAATTGAAAGATAGTAAGGTAAGTGTCAAGTCCAATGAATTCTTTAATTTTAATTAATTAAATCAACTTCTGAACAGAACTGCCTTTGAAGTTTGGTGTATGTATATTAATATACGTCAGATATAGTGTATTATATCTGATACAATACTAATTGTAAATAGATTAATTTTTTACTAGCTAAATAATAATCTACTAATAACTAATGCCTAATTTCCAAAGTCTAATATGCTAATGACTTTTTCCGGAATAAAATACCTATATGTTAATTAATTATGATCTAATAATTAATTTGTTATTGCAATATTTATAAATAATAAATATATTATTGTTTTTATTTTAGCTAAAAATATGGTTGATAAAAATAAATGAATTTAGATGGAGTTAAAGTGGCATTTAAAAATAATATAATTGATTAATATAAATTAAATTATCATTGACATTAAATTATATTTATAAAAATTATAAAATAATTAATTTAATAATAAAAACAGAAAAATGTTAAATTTTGAAATAAAATGAAATATATGCAAAAACTAAATATTGAAAAACCTAAAAAAAACTTAACCACTATATAATGTTTAATATTTTCTTATATTTATTTATATATTTATTCATTATATAAATTATTTTTAAAATTATTTCATTAATTCAGTTACAGAAGTCCCATGTTTATATTGTTTGTTTTTGAAATAAACACAATATTGACTCGGAAATGGAATCTAAAAATATGGAAAGAAAAAACTTATATTTAAAAAATTACTTAATATTTTTGTATTTTCGGCTTTCTACGAATTTATACCTTATTTTTCCAACTCCTTTGATCATTTTTGTTGCTCTAGTTTGTACCAGTTCAAAAATGTCTTTGTCCTATAGCAGATCTGGACTCCAAACCTTTGAACATTAATCAAGATTAGGACGAAAAAGTTAAGCACATTGTCTTGAAGTTTTCGTGCTTTTATGAATAGTGATTCCAAGGTCTTTTTCTTCTTCTGTTGATTGAAGGTCTTTACTGCTTAGTTGATACTGAAAGCTTTTGTTCTTTCTTCCCATATGCATAACTTTACATTTGTCTATGTTGAACAGCATTTACCAATTTTCAGACAATCTTTCTCGTTATTGACCCTTGCACACAGCTTCGTGTCATCCCCAAATTTTGATATTTTTGACATTATGCCGAAATCGATACCATTAATGTAGATAACAAATAGTAAACGGCCCAGCACCGAACCTTGAAGAACTCCACTTTTTTTTATTATTCTTTAAAAATCAGGATTTGACAGACGCAGAAACTGTAACAACATGCAAGGCAGATGTACAAAATTAAACTTGTGACGCTAATCTAATTTGAATTATTGCCTTTGATCCGCACTTGTTGTTCTCGGTTCTTCAGCCAGTTAGCAATCCATTGAAGCAAATTTCCAGATATCCCACATGCTTGTAGTTTTTTGACAAGTCATTTATGTGGCTCTTTATCAAATGCTTGTAGTTTTTTGACAAGTCATTTATGTGGCTCTTTATCAAATGCTTTCGCGAAGTCCAAATAATTTATGTCTACGGAGTTCTCACTGCCCACAATGTCTTATACTTCCTCAAAAAAATCCAAAAGATTGGAAAAACAAGAACGTCTTTTCATGAACTCTTTAACCTCACTTTCTATTTTCAAAAATTATCTATTTTCTAATGATTCATATTTTTTGATTATTTAATAATTATTAACATGTTTCGATATTGTCGTATCGTTAATAACTAATTATTATTGTCACAATATCGTCTGTTTTTATAAATCGTCCTGAAATTTGTGCGTTTTTGTCATTGAATTTTTAGAGAGCTATCGTTTTCAATTACCCATTTAATTATTTTTTTTTATATAGTATTAATCTTTATCTATCTATAACCATTGAGTTAACTGCTTATTTGATCTCATCATTTCATTTGCTTACATTATGGTAACACGAGTTCGAAGTGAAGAATCGCACCATACTCGTGAAAAGTCTGTTCATCCTAACAAACTCTTTAAAAATTTATTTAATTTAGCAATTTGACATTACATTAAATCGAAATCACAAGTAACAAAATAGGATAAGTATTAAACCTAACCAATAAAAGATCGGAAAGGAATGGTTACGTATTAAATAAAAATTTAATTTCAGAAAAAGATTGCAGAAGTAAACGAATACTTTTATATTGAATTAGTTTCTGGAAATAAAATCATATTCACTTTAAATAATGGAAATAATTCAATTTTAAAATACATTACACAAGAATCTCAAAAACATGATTGATGTTAAATAAGATGAGAATTATTGTTCGTTGTTATAATAATTAAAAGGAAATGAGAATTGATTTTGTCGAATGTCTGGCTGAAAGTCCATCCGTGTGTTGGTTTGGTTCCAGAAATTGTGGAAGTGTTGCTGTGAGTGTCCTTGTTGGTTGAATTGAAAGTACTGAGGGGAGTATATTAATTGATTGATTGGTGAATTTGCATAATGAGGTAAAAAATAAGTTGGTTGGCTGTCTGAATATGATTGTGGATGGTATGTCTGATGATGGCAGGATTGAGCTGGGTGTTGATTTGAATGATTAAAATCAAAATAAAATTATTGTTTTTGGAAATGCTGTTGATCTGGTAATGTTTGAAAAGGTGTTGTATCGTGTTGATTGTAAATGCTTCGGCTACTGATAGCAGTTGGAGAAGGTTGGTTGCGAGCAAGAGTTGAATGAGGACCTGTTTGTTGAGGCATGTGAGGAGTCTATTCGCAAAATATGTTTTTATGTTGTAGTTGATCAATTTTTGGCTGACAGATTTTTTCGTCACCAACTTTTGGTAATTGTTGTTGGTAAAAATTTTCTGCTTCATTCTCTTGATCTTGACGACCATTTTGACTTGGATTATAATGGTTCTGTATATGGTTTTGCTGGTAGATTTGATAATTGTTTGGACTGACCAAGTGTTTGAAGGAAGGTGATGCCTTGTATTTAACCCAACACCTAATTAAGTGACTTTACTATATATATTAGAGAGAGAAGAGGATTATTATCATTTGCAAAAAGTTCCCACAGCAACAACATACCTTTTGGTTTTATCTGTCGTAATTCTTATTCATATCAGAGTAATTTCATACAATTAAAAAAAACTGTTTCAAAAATGTCATCTAACAAAATAAAAAAAATTAAAAGGCCACCAAATTCATTTTTTTGCTTTAGTGAAAAAATGAGGCGTCAATTCACAGAAGAAAACCCAGGCCTCAACCAAAATGTCATAACGAAGATGTTAGCTAAAAAGTGGAAGACATTGAGCAAAAAGGAAAAACAAAAATACAAAATTGAAGCTGATTGTCAAAATGCGCTACACGAAATTAAATAACCAGGGTACGTATACAGGGCGAGGAAACAGCCTAAAAACGTCGATGGCAGCGTTCAGAATAAGAAGACAAAAAGGAAGACGCCATACGATAAACCGTCGAATAAGAGAGCGAGAATTGATGTACAGTGTGGTGAACTACATGAACAAAGTCAGGTCCAAAAATTACAAACTGACTATACTCTACATATTCAGGACAATTATAATCCAAGTCTAAATGGTCGTCAAGAAAATGAAGAAGAAAATTTTACCACAACAATTGCTAGGTCAGTCCAAACAATTACCAAATGCCGTCTTGGTTTGGAGTTAATATTTTATTTAATTTTAACATTTAAAATTTCAAATTATTTAAAAATAGCCGATATTCATATATGCAGCAACAAACGTTAAGCTATTGTTAAAATGGCCATTCCTGGCTCCGTACGCTTTTGTATTAGAAAATGTACGTACTTACTGTGTGTTGTTGCGACTTAAACTAAAATATTAATATCACTACTACTTTAATTTAATAATAAATATGTCGACGATAAATCAAATTTAATAACAAGAAATTTAAGGTAACAATAATGGTAATAATAATGGTAGTAATAACAATATAAGAATAATAATGGATACTTTATCATCATATTTGGCATCCACGAGAGAGACGCCAGACGAGGTAGGTCCCGACTTTCCCCTCATTTGCAGGCAGCCGACCTCTGCTACAATGCTCGGCCCTGAACATCACTTTACATTATATTAACAATTGCGAAAGAAGCACCAGATTTCCCATTCCAGTTGAAAAAAAAACTAAACTGGTACAGATGATTGATGAGATTTGAGTGTTTTATTTTCACATTAATTATTAATAACTTTATATTTGCATTTACGTACGTTTTAAAACTCAATTTAAATATTAAACTGACCGACTTTAGTTGTACACATTCTTCTCTACTATGTCGAGCAATATAGATACAAGGTTCAGACTGTATAAAATAAATTATTGTCTGTTTATTAACTATATAGCAACTCTATGTTTATCATAAAATTGGTTTGATAACGACAAAATAATTAGAAAGATTGAACCCCAATTGAACAATTAAACCAGCCCCTCTAAAATGTATTCACTTGCAGTGACGAGCATTTTAGATTAATAGGATTTTATAATTATTTCATTATTGATATTTGGTATTTGGAGTTAGAAAATAAAAGGATGTTCTCATTATTATTATTTATTATTATTTTTATTAGTATTTTATTATTTTATTTCACTGAAATATTCTTTTAATTTTATGAGGTTTTTTATTAATTTTTTCATAAAAATTCTTCTTAGTTCTCCAATTTATTATGGTGATTATATTTTATATCATTTTATTTTTTGTGATTTCGATTTGATGTGATGTCATTATTTTAGAAAAAAAACTTTTAATCATATTCTGATCACACAATCTTTAATTGCAAATAAATAACGAAGACTTGTGAACATTTCTGCTTATTTCTTATTTGACTGATAATTTGGTTTATTTGTAAAAAACAAGAACATGATGAATATACATATAAACTCATTTTTAAGGTTCTAGTGGAAAATGTGAATAATATTTTGGAAGTCGGATTTTATTGATGAAGTGCTCATTGCTGGGTGAAGACACAAAGCAAATGCTATGATAATGCAGCTCTGGATTACAAGACACAATTTTTTTGAGATTCAGCTCAAATGTTATTGTTTCAAGCATTGTTTGAAACAATAACTTTAGACAATAAGAATAGCAATTTAACATTGTTAAATTTTAATTATTATTATTTATTATTTAATTACTATCTAATTATTAAAAATTATAAATAATGCATTTTAAAAAATAACATTGTTTTTGTTTTCAAGTTTGAAATTTTAATTTGCGAAATTGAAACAAGAATGATTAAAAATGTGTCGAAAAATAATAAATAAATAATGAAAAACAAGTTTGAAAATAATTTAAAATTTAAAAAAACGAAGAAAAATGCCTTGAAATATTAAAAAATTATTTGGTTTAAAATAGTTACATCTATTCCTAAATGTTGATAGTTAAGAAAGCTAAAACTTTTAGGAACTCACAATAAAGCAATTTAATTGAACGTTTCCAACATCAAATTTTTTATTAGGCCCTATACAAAACTTTCCACAAACCTCCAAAAATGTTGGTGCAATGAATTTCTTTCTATGATTGACAGCTCAAGTTAAACGCATTTAAACAAATCTGGAACAGTTAAGTTAGGATATAACTCTATAAATCATATTTGAAACATTAGACTGGCAGGATAATAAGGAAAAGTTATTTCTTATTTTGCACTAAAAAAAATTTTTTTTTTTTAATTTTATCCTAGATGGACAAATATTTTTGTTTTAATTATAATTATTTTTTCACGGTTTCAATTTTTTTCGGAAATCCACAATAAATCATTTTGAAAAGTTTTATTAAATAATTTTTTTTATTTAAATAAGTAAATGTTGATTATTATTGAATATTCAAGGAAAGAAGATAGCAAAGATGATATCGGTTGAAATGGCGATAATAAAATGAAATAATAAACTGATATTACAGACCATATATATGTGAATATATACATATACACCGACATTTCTATAGACCAGCCCCTTAGGAAATGTTCTGCTGGTTAGTCATAAAGTTCTGCCTCGGAATATATTATAGTCGGACTTATATTTATATTTGCAGGAATAAAATATTTGAAATAATTTGTTATTATGTTGAATTGTTTATTTATTTGTTTGTTCTTACATTTACTTGACAATTTTTAACTGCAATACAATTTCATAGGCTGAATGGAAAAAAGATCTAGCAGGACGAAAAGTAAGAAAGCACACGCCGCATAGAAAAATGAAGAGTCAGATTGTGTAAATTAAAAAGTGAAACAATAAATTTCAGTATCGTTTGACGTCATCATATGATGTCATCATCACCAAACCAGCACCATCATCAGCATCCTACTCATCTCTTTCCTGTAGCGTTATTATCACCGTTACCACCGTCACCATTATCTGCAGCACCGTATCGATATTTCAATTTCGAGGTTGGCTGGATGTGGTTTGGCTGTTTTGCATAGTTGACGGTGGTGACGATGGAAACTTTGCTGGGTGCACTGTGGGACCATTTTATGAGGGAGGACATGGAACAGCATGGAATCACCTGGAATGTGATGATGATGATGACAAGGGGGATAACAATGATGACGATGGAGGCGATGATGACGTAGGTGGTTTTAAACGATACTAAAAAGTGCTTCTTAAATGCGTTTGAAATCAACTTTTCACAATTACGCAGCCCTCTTAAAGACTAGCGCAGTCCCAATCAACGCAAACAGAGAGATGAACTGGACATTACTGCTACCCAGTCAAGCTGCCAATGATGGTGATGATGTTTGTTTGTAATGATAGTGATGGGGTTTGTTATGATGATGATGATGTTTGCAATGATGGTGATGATGGTGATTGCGAGGCTGAGGAATGTGAAATCAATTGAAATTGCTAGTATTATCAAGTGAATAGTTAATATGCAGGAAGAGGTTGAAAGTTATTTCCTCTTAGTGCAATTTCTTGGTGATATCAACAACATATTTGGATGGGCCTAGATCATCACGATAATAATCATATCTTTAAAAATATTAATTAATTATATTATTTTGTCTATCTTCTGATCTAGCTTCATTTAATAATATTAATTAATTATATTATTTTCTCTATCTTCTGATCTAGCTTCACGAAATAATATTTCTGTCCCTGCAGATAAAATGAAACACGAAACAACAAAAATCGAGCGAACTCGGGAATGCCCTTGTCTACCTTTAGGTTTTCCCTTGCACTGCATATACATAAGGAACGCGCGAGCGAATAAATGATAACATGTAACATGTGGGTGGGCGCACTGCGCATAGAACACGACAAACAAACAGCCAGGCAGACAATCCGGCAGTATTATTTGACGTCGACAACAAAATTGTCACGCCGAAATATGAATACGTTACGTTAATTATGTTACCCAATGCAGCTTGCATTGTTGCGGTCTGTCTGCTGAATGTGATATTATAAATCAATGTATGCTTTGTTTCATTTTTTTTCTTCTTCATTATTTATGCCTGGATTCTTGTTACCAGTGACGGCATTAAATAATAAGATTATAGCTTGGAGGTGGATCATCCAGTGGAACAACTGCAATAAACATCAGAACATCAATGGAAGGTTATCTGGAAAATATTTCTAGACAGCTTTTTTGTTCAAATGCTAATGTTAAATCAAAAATTTTGAAAACGGTAAATGGTTCAAATATTTCAAAAAGAATTTAAATTTATCTTCTTGATAAAAGAGTTTGCAACATGAAATTACGTGCAAATCTATATAAATATTTATTCAACAAAAGTTTACTGATTTGGTTTAATCTACGCGTTTCAAAAGGAGCATGCGAGTCTAGCATTCACTGAGATTTATGTCCTGCTTTCATGCATTTGACGAAAATGAACCTACTTAAATACAAACAACAGCAGCAGCAGCACAACAACAACAGAAACAGTGCTTACAACTACATCAAGCTTATAAATCAATGTTGTGAATGCTCTGTGTTATATTTTGGACAGCCGAGTGAGCAGAACTATGGTTCTAAAGTTTTTATGAAAGCATTGCCCATAGAGTTAGTTCACAGTTGGTTGGGCTTATTTGTTGCAACGACGGAGCAAACATCGTTCACTTTCAAAGTTCTCTTTATTTCCATTCACTTCAATAATAGAATGCCCACATTCCCAAAGGTAAGCAGAGTAAAAAATCATACCTCAAGATTTTTCGACAGGAAACTTGTTGTAGAATATTTCTATCACGTGATTAATTTTCCACCATCGCTGGCGATAATTTCCAACAGTTCAACTTTGTTTTGATAGATGTACTCCCGCCACACAATAATTCACGACCTTTATTCATTAACCAAGAAGCCGTTACTCAGCCTTCAGTCGGATTTCAATGTGCTGCATCTAGAAGCGGAGCCGTGACCAATAAATAACTCACATTTGAGTCTAACTTCAATTTGTTTGGCACTTTCACGTTATATTTTCTTCTACCTGTTTCAAATTTCAATCTAAGAATGTCCGCTGAAATGTAAACCACCTTTTTCTGTTTCGCATTATAAAAAATCATCCTGTTTGTTAAATATATTTCTTAATAAACATTGAAATAAAAACACATAAATAAATAAAGACATACCTAGAACAATGAAGGTAAAATTATTATGCATAAAAATTAAATAATGAGCCCTGTACAGCAAACGTTTCAACGCAACTCCACCAGCAAGCAACATTCTTCTTCTTATTATTATATGCATTAAATTTGTTAACTTAAAAGGAGGCCTTGCTTCGATAGTAAGTTTTTACCAAAATACTAATACTACTACTAATATGCTACTGCTACTACTACTATTACTACTACTACTTGTGCTGCTACTACCACTGTTATTACTACTACTACTACTGTTACTACAGCTGCTACTGTTACTAATAATAATAATAACAAATTAACAATAACAATAATGTAAAAGCTGATGGTCAAACATAATTATGTTGACCGCAACCCAACAAACAGTTGAGTATAATTGTTCGAGCTTTTCCTGAATTCATAATTTCAAGAGAGATTTCAACATCACGTCGTTCCGTCGACAAACAATCATCTTCTCCAAGAAATACTTAACCAGAAAGTATTTACTAAGTTATTCAGAAGTTTTTTTTCTCTCAATAATTTTTCCTATCCTTCTTAAATTTTCTTAAATTAAAATTCTGCCGAATTAGTTTTTACATAAGAGAGAGAAATGTTATCGTCGTCTCATAGTACTGCCTTGCAAGTTGTAGCAATATCTGCGTCTGTCTGATTTTGATTTTTTCAAGAACAATAAAAAAATTATGAAAAAGAATTTTACCCCTATTATCTTCCTTGTCGCATACGAAATGACGTGCTCTCTATGATGTGATTACATTGTTAATGTGATGTAATGATGTTGTTAGAATTGAATGTCGGTTGGTTTTAAGCTTTTTTTGGGAGTTGTTAAAATCCATCAGTCATGAAATATAATTGTTAATTTTTTTGTATAAATTTTTAAACCTTTAAATTTTCAATGGGAGGCTGTCTAAGAAATATTCAATTTAAAAGTGTTGTAACAAATATTAAAGCAATTTTAAAACAGCATATGGTGTCTGGTATCTGTGTGTGTCTTATGCATGTGTGAGTGTGTGTGTCTTTGTGTGTGCGAATATGTGCGTCTGTGTGTGTGTCTTTGTGTGTGCGAATATGTGCGTCTGTGTGTGTGTGCCATGTGGCTTTTGCCACGCAGCAATCGCCTTGATTGCTTTGCTTCTCTTCAAGTTTTGAAATTCTTGAAAGTGAATGTAAACAAAGATTCGGACGTGTCATTCAATCAAAATACTAAGAGGGGAGAGGGGGACAGGTGAAACTTTGTATAACGTCATTCGTCACGAATTGGGATGGTGACGACGACGACGATGATGACGATTATGGTAATGATAATGACGATCAAAGTAATAATGAGAATATTAATAATAAATTACATAAAAAAATGACGAAATTAACTTTAATAATTAATTATGAAAACGGTGCTTAAGTATAAAACAGTTTTATTATTATGAAAATTTTAATTCGACAACTTAATAAAAAGCCTATTTAAACCTTATAGAACAGAAAGAACTTATTTCGATTCCATTGAGTTACTCTCATTTCGGGGTTTCACGTATGAAAAATGCAACGTTAAAATAAAAACAAAATACAATAAGCCGCTGTTATGACACTACATGAAGATTACGATGATGACTGACACGCCAATAATGGCGATAATAAAAATAATGATGATGGAAACTGTTCAAATTCTAATGAGGATGATGATGACAACCGCGAAGATGACGACGATGATGATGATGACGACAATAATGATGACGACTATAATGATGATGACGATGATGATGACGACGATAGCAATGTAGATTCTTTTTTGAAATAGCAAATATCAAACCATTAAAACCGAATGAAGGCAATAGATGATAATGATTATATCGGGGCTGTAGGGAGATGATAACGATGATGATGACGATGATGAAACTCAACATCTGCTTGCGAGCGTGCAAATGTTTTCTGGTTGGACGATGAGAATTAATTTTTCACGAAAACCTTCCTTCAATTACTTATACGGAACTACTCTAATTTTCAGATGAGAATGTTAATGATGCTGGTAATAATGATGAAAATAATAATTATAAATATTATAATTATATATAATTATGATTATAATTATTGTTATTATTTAAAAAAACCAAGCTCTGACAGAAGCAAACTTCTTACAACACAGCCGGCTCTGAAAACTGTGAGGAGTTTAGGACGATATAACGTTTCAATTTTATACATTGGCAGTTTGTCTTTCGTTCAGTTTTTGAATGTGGATATATTCAATGCAGTTGAACGATTAATTTGTTTGTGTGTGTGTGTGTGTGTTGTGTAGACATGTGTGTATGTGTTTGTTTGTGTGTGTTTGGATGTGTGCATTTGTTTGTTTATGTATGTGTTATGTGGATGTGTTTATTTGTATGTGGATGTGTTTGTGTGTGGGATGTGTGTTTGTTTGTTTGTGTAAGTGTTATGTGGATGTGTTTGTTTGTATGTGGATGTGGTTGTGTGTGGGATGTGTGTTTGTTTGTTTGTGTGTGTGTTATGTGAATGTGTCTGTTTTTTTGTTTGTTTGTATGTGTGAAAATGTGTGCGTGTGTGTGTTCATGTGTGCGTGCCCATACAAGCTCATATTTCCGGGTAGAAAAAAATAATGAAGATAATACAATGATGACGACGATGATGATGACGTCAATGGTGATGATGATGGTGAAAAAGATGATTACAACAAAAGGGAACTCCGACTGTTTGGCACTGTTAATTGAGTGAATATTTTATCTCGTTAACTTATTTATTGAGTCATTTAATTTTTTCTCTCTTTTTCTTCAGTTTCTTCTCTTGCATTGAGAGGTTTATTTTTGGAATTTCTTTTCAATATGTCGGCTTAGTTGCTAATCTGTTTTTGCTATTTTTTTCGTGAGTTTCATTCAAGTTTTTCTACTCACATTTTTTTACACCAACGTATGAAACTGATTGCTCCTCTCACTGAACACTCACTGCTTGATTTACGATCGCCAAGTTTCTACCGACCTATGTACGTTTTGTTTTTGTCTGTCTGTTTGTTAGTTTTCGTTTGTTGGTTTGTTCGTTCGTTCTCTTGTTTGTGTTGTATGTATGTATTTGTGGAGGTGTATACGCAGTGTAGGTACAAGTTTTGTTTTTGTTTGTCTGTGGTATAATTTATCATCATTATAAAATTGATTTTTTTTCATTTTATTATATTTTTGCTAGTCATTTTGCATGCTGTAACAGTTTTGCGCCTGTCAAAGTCTGATTTTTTAACAAAAAAAAATTGTTCGCCACGTTTGTGCTACATAGCTGATAGCACCCTGCAGGCCAGTGAATACCGAACTGCAAATCATTTCCCTAAAAAATTTTACTTGCAGTCAATTAATAAAATAATAATTTTCCTGCTAAAAAAGTTTGGCGTTTTTCCCCTCTCCCTTTGTATTTACAAGAAAGATTATTCGTTTCATCGTGCACTTGCAATTTGATTTAACATCGTTTATACTTGTCGGTTTATTTATATACGCACGATAGTGTATGTGCGTTTGTATGTATGTATGTTTGTTTGTGTGTATGTATGTTTGTATGTACGTTTGTTTGTTTGTTTGTATGTATGTATGTGCATGTGTAGGCATGTGCGTGAGTGTATGTGTACGTGTATGTCTTCTTGTTAATATGAATCGTTTGAACTGATATCAGGTTTGTATAGAAATTATTTTTTCATGACTACAATGCATTCAATAAAAGTAGCAGGTTAAAACTTGTTATCCTCCTAGCACAATTAACATACTGGATGGAATGCAGAATGGTATACATCGTGTCTCTGAATTTAATAAATGCTCCTCGCTGACACTTATCGCTGCCTACCCAAAATATCACACACACACAGGTTTATGCACGCACAAATTCACACTCACGCACAACACACACACGCGCGCGCACGCACAAACACACACACGAACAAAGGTACTCACCAGCAGGTTTGAGCTAATTTGATTGTCTACATAAACAAAATAACTGACAGTACCAACTCAGTAAATGTTTATAAGCGAATAGTTTGGATGACAGAGTCTGTCTGAGTGTAGTTTCAGTAAGCAAATCATTCCATTTACTGGTTCTACAAATGAATTTGTTATCAATGTCATTTTTAAGGTTAAAATTTTGAAATTATTGCTATAAATTTTCGGCAATCACGTGCGGCAGCGAATCACAATTTGTTACTGGCAGTCGAATCGTGGATTATTTTGAAATGGAGAATTTACGACCGTTTCAAACTGGTTTCGCTGTTGGAATGTTTCATTTCATTGAGTAGCAAATTTATTCACAAATCAGACATTTGTTCAGCGGAGATAGCGCTGAGAACATAGGACTGGTCTCATTACGTACAAAACATCGTTGTATCAAATCTTTCTCAGTTAACATTGTATCAAACTGCTCTATGATACATTTTCATCAGATAAATAAAATTCGTTTCAGCCATTTTATAAACAATAAGAACAAAAAAAATTAGTCAGCATTAAAATACTTGAAATAGAAAAAACTATAAACGGAAGAATTTGTAACCCCCAGGCAATGCATGCATTAATGCCAAATCAAATGAACGCCGATGCCACCCACTAGCGAGCGAACACGGAATGAATATAATCCAGCACGGCGCAAGTTCGTTCACGCACCACGCAAAATGAACGCTTAACAAAAAACGCTTCAGTTCTAAACAATGAATACCTTCGCTCACGTTCTCGTTCCATGCATATACAAATTTGTTCGCCGGTCCAACGCGGCGTTCATCGTACGCTGGAAAATTTTTTGCAACTAATTTTTTTAATTTTGATAATATTTTAAAATTTAGAAAACAAATTTTTCTCTTAATCTGCAAGCAGAACAAAAAATCTCTTAAAGCTATCAGTACATGTCATTTATTTTCCAATTCAATAAGAACACGAGAAATGCCAAATATGTAAACCCTTATTTAATTTCATAAAAGACGGACGTAGTCCATAAAAGGCTTCGCTCATAAGCAGCGTTCATGCAACCCCGCTTGTACGTGTATGTCTGAATGACTGTGTGTGTGTGTGTGCTCGTGTGTTTGTGTATGTTTTTGTGTGTGTGGTGTGTGTGTGTGTGTGTGTGTGTGTGTGTGTGGTTGTTTGGTTGTTTGAATCAATGCGATAATATAGAAATGAAATCTCGCAGAGGAGTTTTTAGTTATTTGCACTCGTTTCAGAGATTTGCTTTTAAAATTTCATTTAAATTTTTATATCAACGTTACTGTTATTTCGTATTGTTTGGAAGCTCCGTTGTAATATTTTTTCAACCCCACAAAACCTTTCAAACATATTCAATCAAACACACTTTCATACACACGTTTAACTCTCTCCATATATCCGTCGCTACCACCAGCACCACCACTACCACCACAACCATCACCACAAACTTCCAAGAAAGTCTTCCTGAACTGTCTACCCATAAGGCAGTAGAGTAGAAAGTTGACGGCGCTGTTGATGAGGACCAGGAGGTCCCAGATGTCTCCCAGTGGCACGTAACACTCGTCAAATATCCTCTGGTCAAACCCTGACCAAAGAGCTAACAAGCCTATGTTTGCGTTAGTTCAGTAGATGGCGATGATTATCATCATCGTCATTATTATTATTATTATTATTATTATTATATTATAATCATTATTATTATCATTACCATTATCATCCAAGCAGTCATCATCATCACCAAATAATCACCATCCTCATCTTCATCACCTTGAGGTAACTCAGTGAGCACGGTGGAGAAGAGGACAGACAGAAGCATGATGGTGGTTCGTTGGTGCTCCCTGTTACGTTCGCTCACGTACACGTTCTGCGTCGACTTCAGATGAATCTTTGTCGCTCTCCACGTCTTCCTGCCGCTTCTTAGGAAGCGTTTCGTGCTGAGTGCATCTTTTGAAGTTTTGTTTTTAGCGTTGTTGTTAAACTCGGCATTGTTCGTCGTTTTAAAAGAGTTTTTTGAACTGGTTATTTTTGAAATGTAAGTACTTCTGTGGGTAGTTCCGCGCGAGAGTTTGTTGCTAATTGAGACGATTAACGTCTTGGGTGCGGTTTCGCTGTTTCGATTATTAGAGTTATTTTTGTTGTCGTTGTTGCTGCTGCATTTTTTTGTTTGTTTGTTGTTGTCATGGTTGTCGTAGTTGTTGTTATCATGGTTGTTGTTGTTGTTATGGTTGTTGTTGTTGTCATGGTTGTTGTTGTTGTCATGGTTGTTGTTGTTGTCATGGTTGTTGTTGTTGTCATGGTTGTTGTTGTTGTTGCTGTTGGGATTGCTGTCGCCGTTGTTGATACTTTTATAATTTCGATACACGCTATCACGCAACCTCCCACAGTGAAGATTTGCATCAGAGCTGATAACATCGGAACAACTGGTAGTAGTGGCTGGAGAAGTAACTGCTGTGGTGGCTGTAGTTTGTGTGGCAGTAACATTTGTGGTAGTCATTGCTGTAGTTGTAGATGAACTAGTATTAGCCGATACAACTAAGAAGCTTAGTGAGTCATCTGTATGGCTGTTGCTCTGTGCTCCAGCCTCACTTGAGCCAGCCACATTGCCATCGTTACTTCTTTTTGAAGAGAAAGTATCGCTAGGACAAAGAGTGTCACTATCAATCATAATATTAAGATTAAAAGTTGTAGCGCTTGTGTGTGCACTAGTGGTTGCAAGAGTAGCGATTGTCGTGTTGACGCTACTAACATTTGGTATAATACTATTTGAGGAGATAGGTATCTGTGATATCTCTTGGAATATATCATTGGGTATCTGTTGCGGTATCTGTTGCGGTACCTGTTGCGGTATCTGTGGTATTTCCTGTTGCAGTACCGGTTGCAGTACCTGTTGCGGTACCTGTTGCGTTAACTGTTGCGGTATCTGTGCTATTTTTTGTGGTATATCTTGCGGTATATCTTGTTGCAGCTGCGGTGTCTGCGATGTTTGCGGCACACTGACCAGGCTACGTCTCCTTAGATTGACCAATCGCATGCGATGTATCAGTAGACTACTCAGTGACGTCAGCAATAAACAGGGTATTATCTGTGGTTGGAGTTTGAATTGGATTATTGTAATGATGGTAATGATAATGATGACATCGACAATGAATATATCAAATAAAAAAAATAATAAAATAAATATGTGATGATGATGACTGTGATGATGAAGACGATGAGGATGATGATGATACTGATGATGATGACGACGACGATGATGATAAGGACAGCTGATGTGATGAAATTTCCATATGGTGATTACAAAAAATGATAAAAGTGATGATGTTGGTGATGATGTTATGAGCAAGGACTGACATTGTTAAATGTGGGTAGTCTTGTCTGATTAAATTCGAAGATGACGATGATGATGATGGAATGATAATCACCGATGACGTAGATAAAGATGAAAACAAAAGAATATAAATATTAAAAGATAACAAAATTTTTATTGAATGAAAAAATGGCAACTGATAAGTAGATGAAAACATCGCTACCATCATCTTCATCTTCATCATCAGCAGTAACAGTTGCACCATCATCATCATCACAATCGTCATCATCGTCATTATCATCGCCATCGTTATCATCATTATCATACCCATCACCACTACCATCACCATCATCATCATCACCACCACCTTAGCGACAAGTCCGAATAGCCAGAAGTTAAAATTTTTGAATTCCGCTGATATGAAGTCGTTGTTATCAATCCAGTAACCTGCAACAACATTATTATTATCATTATTATTATTATTGTTGTTATTATTATTATTATTATTATTATTATTACTGCAAAATTTCTTAAAATGTTGATAAAAGTTTTTAGTGATACTGATGACAATGATTTTTATACTCCTTCTAATGTTACGTTACCATGAGTGATAATTCTTTCATCATCATCATCATCATAATCAACAATAACATCGTCGTCATCGTCATCAACAACATCATCATCAACAACATCGTCGTTGTCATCATTATCATCAACAACAACACCTTCGTCGTCATCATCATACCTGTCCTATTTTCTTGGGCCTGTGTACTATACATGAAGTAATTAGGGGAACAAGCAACGGTGGTGGCGACACAGACCACACCAACCACCATCATCGCCCGGCTCCTCTTGCAGAAATTAATCGCAATGGATGGCTTGCAAACTGATATATATCTGATTGGCCGGTTGAATGATGAAGATTTATGTGGTGTGGTGCAGATGGAGATGATGGTAATGATGATAGTGAGGAGGATGATGATGATGTTAGTAACGTTGGTGATGGTGATAAGAGTGATGACAGTCGTTTTTTTTATTCTTCACTAGACAGTTCTGTCTAAAGTAGAGCTGTTCAAATGTTTTTCTTCCTACTTTTGTGATTAAAATTTTTGTGCCACAAGGTTTCTACAAACTATCTTCAACACACACACACACACACACATACCACACCACACACACACATACCACACCACACACACACACATACCACACCACACACACACATACCACACCACACACACATACGGCCTCATACGCCTATGATGGTCTTTGAGTTTTGGACAGAAAAGACAGTATTCGAACCATGCCGTCGCTCAGCAGCAAGCTGTACGAAACCTGGCACTCCTACCGACTGAGCTAACTCGGCGACCGATGTTAGTTTAGTGGTGATAAAGATAACGTGAGGATGATGTGAGAAAATTTAGTGTTAGAAAAATTAAAAAAATAGAGGCAAATAGGCTTTCAAAATATGTATGGAATGATATTTGAGGCGAGTGTAAAGTAGCAATAATGAGGACGACGATGATGATAATGGTGTTGACGTTGATGTTGATGATGATGGTGGTGATAATGATGATATTGTTGTTGATGATGATTATGACAATAGTGACGATGATGATGACGATGATGACGACGATGATGATAATGGCAGGCCTAATATTAAAAGGTCTTCGATATTTCTTTGTAAGCTCACCTCCATTACTTAAACGTTGGATGACAATGATGATGATGATGATGATGATGATGATGATGATGATGATGACGACGACGATGGTGATGACGATGATGAAAGTGATGATGATGATGATGATAAATAAAAATGTGACAACACGGAAAATAATAGCAGCAATGACATTACAAATCAGTGAATAACGAATCCATAACGCTTAGTAGCAGTAACTCACAGTTCAGACAAAATATGACGGAGAACAAAAAGGATGATGATGATATAATGATTAGAGTGATAACAAAGTGATAACAAATTGATAACGTTGACGAGTGACGTCACTTATGACAATAATGTTGTTCGGTGTGTGTGTGGTGTGTTGTGTGTGTGTGTGGTGTGTGTGGTGTGTGTATGTGTGTGTGTGTGTACGTATCTTTATTTCTCTTTTTGAAAACTTCTCAATCTTTTAGTTATTTTTCTTTCATCTGGTTACTTAACTTGGCTAATTTCTAGTGTCACTGGACTGTGGTTACATATCGCATAAATTATTTTTACCAGCAGAAAATGAAACAATTGGAAGCGAAGAAGACAGCAAAAATCACTAAAACCAGAAATAAAAATATGAAACAATAAAGATATAATTATAAAGATCACCAAGAACAACGATAATGATGCAATTAAGTCAGTAGTAACGGAGTCGGAGCAGAGTATCTTGCATCTTCAAGGCGTTATTAATTTTTTTATTCATCATTTTCTTTTTTTTATTATTATTATCTCCACTTGAACACTCGAATCGATGAAATGAATCTCGTTCTTATTCATTTCGTCTTTATTTTTATTGGTATTCACTTAAAACCGTTAATTTTTTAGATACATATACTACACACACACACAAAACACACAAAACACACACAACATTCTCTCTTCTCCCTCTCTCTCTTACACACACGCACACACACACACACCAACACATTCTTTCTTCCTCTCACACACACACAAAACACGCACAAAACACAAACACACACAAACACATTCTTTCTTTTCGCTCTCTCTCTCTCTCTCTTTCTCTCTCTCTCTCTCTCTCACACACGCACACACAGAAGTTTTCATAAATACCAGCATAAGCAGACCGGCACGTTCGGATTTATTTAGTCATTTTTTTTGTAAGTTTCTGCTTGGTTCATTCGTTTGCCCTGTTAGTATTCTTAGTTATTGAACTCTTTTAAAACAACCAAATTTTTTATTCATTCATTCATTCATTCGTTAGTTCATTCACTCATTCATTCATTTATAGATTTGTCTGCTCATTCATTTGTTCATCTTTTATTTCTTCATTCAATCGCAAAGTCGGAATTTGATTTAATTAAATACGACGTGATAAATGTCTTGATATCTCAGCAAAGCCAGTTCATTCAAACTTTTAATTGAAATAAATCGTCCCTAGCCGGTGTCTGCACAGACGTACCTATAACTATCCATTATGTGTACGTGCGTGCATGTGTGTGTGTATGTGTTCTCTCTGTGTGTATTTGTGTGTGTGTTTGTGTGATTGTCTGTGTCTCTCTCTTTTTCTCTCCTCTCTCTCTCACTCTGTGTGTGTGTGAATGAATGAATGGATGGATGGATGGATGGATGGATGAATGAATGAATAAATGAATGAATGAATAAATGAACGAACGAACGAATGAATGAATTGAACTTAAATTTAATGAATGAAATGAATGAATGAATGGAATAAGCAAGTAGGGACAAACAAAAGTTTGTAACAAGTGCATTCTAATAAATTTTTAAGAAGCATAAACTTTTTTAAGACGCATAAATGAAATTTGTATAGCGCGAGCGATTAGACAGACCCTTGTGTCTACATTCATTAAAGTATTCTGGCATCAATTGGTACATTTGAATGTTGCAGCGGGCCAAGCAGATCAACTGCAGCCAAGATGCTCGCAGGCAGCAGAATGTTTGCCTGCATCAGTCCTAAAAGTTTTGCCTGACCTATCTATAAAAAATTTCACGACCTTCTCATGTTTTTTATGGCCTAAGTCAGATATATATATATTTATTGAGCAGTGAAAACAAATTTTTTAAACATTTCCACAATTTTTTAAGAACACGACGACACTCAAGATTGAATACATCTCTGGGAAAACTGCATCCTTCCATTTATCCAATGTTTGGCCACGATCGGTTTTTGTAGACTCTGCCGATAGACTAGACTGTTGTTAGATTAGACGTACTCACACACATATACAACACCTGCACGCAACGAATTCACATGTATTTATACGTTTATCAGATCACAAACCCCACACGCACATATAAATACATACGCATGTACATTATATACATGTAAACACGAAAACACAAACACGTATGCACACATACATATGCTGTCTATAGACAAACACGTTCTGTTAATGTTTCTTAGAGGAAATGAACAAAAAGGTTCTTGTTAAAATAATAAGAGGAGATTTTTGTAAACGAAAAATTTGGAAAGATAAAATGTAAGATGATCTGGATGGATTGCAGCAACAGCAAGAAATAGTTGACGATGCAACAAGCGGTAACAACTACGAGGCATTTTATGAAACCATGAATTAATTATAGCGCCTACTTACATGATTTTATTTGCGATCGAAATAAAAAAAATTAATAAGGGTTATATACTTTGAAAAAAATTTATTAAAAATTGAAATTTGAATCAGAAAATTGTGAATGTTATAATTATTTTTATTAAAAAAAATTGTTTATGAGAAAAGATATCTAAGCAGGGAAACAAGAAAATATGGCAAAAGAAAGGAAAGTGAAGAAAACCAAAAATGAAGAGACAATGAATTATTTTTATCTCGTAAACACATATGTTTGTGCTCCTATGTGAGCACACTGGAAGATCAATCATAAATGACAGATAAGTGTGGCGCTATCTGTATGCGTGCTTGCGCGTGTATGTGTGTGTGTGTATGTGTGTGTGTATGTGTATGTGTGTGTGTGTGTGTGTGTGTGTGTGTGGTGTGTGTGTGAATAAGTACGCCGCTTATGCGTGTGAATGTATGTTTGTGGATGAGCAAATGTGTGTATCAGAAACATATATCAATATAACCAACTGCTTATTTTCAAAACAATTTCGAACAAGTATTTGAATTAAGAGAAACAAGACCGCATGTTTTCTAATTACCATTTGATCCAATCAGAATTGTTCAGTAAATGAGAAAGAGAAGAGAATGAGAATACGCAATGAGAAGACGTGTTTATATAATAATCTCATATACATAACTCATTAATAATATAAATAATTTTAAATGTCCATCGCAACCGGATTTAGTACGGGGCACTGTACCTCTATGCATCCTGTTGACAACATTTTTTAAGACAGCCATAAAGCAACGATTTATTCCAAAAATATTTTTTTCTAATTTTAAATAAATAAAAACAACTCTAACAAATAAATGCTAAAATAAAATAAAATTGACTGGAAAAGTTTTTTTCTAATAGGACTTTACTTTCCCCTCAATAACTTCATGAAGATGGTTGTGAACGTGAAGAAAAAATAAAAAGAACATTGCCCTTCAAAAATGTCGTCCAATGTTCGGCAACCGTCTTCTAATTGTTCGGCAACCGTCTTATAATTGTTCCGCACAGTCTCTCAATTGTTGAATTTATTTCGTGAATATCTTTTAATTGTTTTTTTTTTTATTGATCGCTCATAAGCAACGCATTCATACAAAGATGCCAGACGACCAAAATAAGAATGTTGTTTCATTTCACGAGAGACTCACACGGAAGTATTCATAGGAGACAATGTGGTTTTTTTTATAAATATGTATGCTGAATACTTAATGCATATGAACGCTAAAGTTAGTCAAACATAAACAACAATGCAACAGAGAAACTTAAACAACAAAACAACATAAACAAATAAACAATGGTTTGTAAGATAAATATGATGATAGATTGCTGGATTGTTGGATGAAGCGAATAACAAAATTGAGTCCAATTCAATTTAATTTCAATTTAATTTAATAGCATTCAATAAAAAGTGCATACAGATAATTACTCTCGGTAATAAATGCTTCTACGTAATTTTACAAAATGTTATTAGCATGTAAATTTGATTCCAAAGGGAAAATTGTGAAAAAATTTTGAATAAAACTTGTTGTTGCTAATTGAAAATATTTAAAAATAACGACCCGTCGAGAGTGTTAATTGAACAGTGCTCCCTCCCACGACCATGCATTCCCTTCCTGGCTTGTAGAAAATAGTTTATAAGGCTTCACCTTTTTTTCTCGTTTGCTTATAATAATGCAAACGACGATGTTGTTGTGCGTGCGCGGGTGAAATCATTGCAGATTACCATCAACCATGGGGTTAACGAAACAAAAAGATGGGTGTAAAGAAAAATTTAACGTGATATTTTTTAAAAATATCTCGGATGAGTTGAAAATTTTAAATTTGAATCTGTTGGTTTAATTAATTGAGATATTTGTCTGGATTTCCTTGCGTGGAAAACTCTGCGCTGGTCTGAAGAGCTTTCCAGCTAGCCAAAAATGAATGAACACCTTTCGAAAAAATTTCGTTATCTCTTGCAAGTTTTTGATAAATTTTTCGTTTATTAACAAAATTATAGGCGACCTTTTAACATTTTTTCTGACCGTTTGCATTATGAAAGCACGATTGCGTGAATATGTTTAGAAATGAAAGCAACTTTTTAAAGCCTCTTCAAAATTCGTGTTGCGGAATTAAACATCGTATTTACTGAGTTTAAAAAAATTAACGTTGAAAAAGTAATTTTAAACGCATTTGTAAATTTAAAATTTAAATTCTAAAAATCCTGATGTAAAAAAGGACAATAAAATTATTTTAAAAGCTTTATATCGTCAGAAAGTTTCAAGCAGTTTTATTCATTTTTAAATGCAACTCTTTTCAAAATTTGCTCGTTATTTGTTTAACAATGAAATTAAATACAAATTGTTAGCTCGAATTATGCTGAACAAATGAAAAATGAGAATAATATTGAAATGCTAAACACTCTGCACTGAAAAGTTTTTTTTCTAACATGATCGACCGACCTGAAGACGGCTAGGGCGACAGTGATCCAGATAGCGCACGTGTGCGTGGTGATGGTGAAACTGGAGTGAAACACCAGCAAAATTATCCACCCTTTCTTGTGGTTTTCCTCCGGGTTTAGACTGGTCAAGCAATGAAAATAAATGGTGAACGGCACGTATGACATCATGGTCAGTAGGTCGAAAATCGCCAATGCGGTCAGCAGCAGGTTTGTAGCTGAGCTGATCATAGACTTCCTGGTCAGCACGATTATGTTGATGATGTTGGAGAAGACGCCAAACAGACTGACCAGCAGACTGAGGTAACCGTGGATTTTTTGATATCGGTGATTGAAGTAGTGAAGAGTTGTGAAGATGTCAGTGCTGTTGACGTTGTCTGATGTCATCGATGTTGATGTGTTGGTTGTTGTTGTTGTGCTGTAGTTGATGTCATAGCTGTTCAAACTTATGATAAAGTAACTGAGGTTGTTGTCGTTGTTAATGGTGGTGTTGTTGCTGTCATTTTGAAGGTTGTAGTGGTGGAATTTGTAGTCTGGAAAGTATGCAACACCGTTGGTATGAGTGAGGATGTTGATTTGCATGGCTGGAAGATCAGTCTTTAAATTTCAATCCAAACAACGTCTAACTTTCTAAGCAATTGATTATCAGCATTTATTTTGCTAATGTGAAGAGCCTGATGTTTTGTTTCTGAGTTGTGAATTAATCAATCCACAAATCATCCACGAATCATCGTTTGTGAGTTGGGTCGCATTTTCATTTTTATAGAAAAGAAAATGAATCGTTCACGCCATTTTCAAGTTGTTATTCCGCCATTTTGTCATCTTGTCCGTTTATTATAAGTGTACCCCTGAAAAAATTTCAAGTCATTGTTTTATAATTGTTTTAATAATAATTATTATTTTTATCAGTAGTAGTTGTGGTAGTAATTGTATCAGCAGCAATAGAAGTATCAGTAGCAGCAGCAGCAGCAGCAGCAGCAGCAGTAGTAGTAGCAGTAGCAGCAGTAGTAGTAGTAGTAGTAGTAGTAGTAGTAGTAGTAGTAGTAGTAGTAGTAGTATTAGTAGTAGTAGTAGTAGTAGTAGTAGTTGTTGTTGTTGTTGTAGAAGTAGCAGTGTTAAAAGTAGTTATTTTATTATTATTTTCATCATGAAATATAAAATGGAGTGATGACGTTTATAACAAGGAGGCAGAAAATGCATTTCAGATTTACGAGGCTAATTGCCAATCTGTCTGTGTTGGTCAATATTGTAGTTGTGTCGGAGATGTAGTCGGAGGTTGTGATGATGATGGTAGTGGGGGTGGTGGGGGTGGTGGTAGTAGTGGTAGTCATGATGATGTTGTTGCTAGTGGTGATGATATTGATGATGTTGTAGGTAATGATGTTGTTTTAGTGGAAGACGATAAAGGTGATGATGATGTTGACGATGATAATGATGATGATGATGATGGAGGCAATTATTTTTGTTGTTTTATTGCTGTTGGAGGTATGGTGCATTAATCAACATGTTGCTGTCAGCCGATGTTTTTCTTCTTTCCACATCTCCGAAGATGCCTTTTTATGCCTTTGTCTATTTATGCCTAATGCTATTGTTTTTTTCAACTGTTCTGAACGATTTTGTTGTCGCATTTGTTCAGGGAAAGGCTTTTAGTTGCTTGGCTTGATGTTGTTTTTGGTGTTTTTGCATAATTGCCTATGTTGGCTGCGTTTAGACAAGTGATGTTTAGTTTTGGTTCTCCAGGCCATATTTAAGGGAGAGCAAGCTACTACCTCGGAGTCTGAAAACAATGAAGGGCATTCCCACAATGAATAAAATCAGCAGCTTCTAAGTTTTTTTTCAAATATTTTTCACACATTTCCTTCCAACGTCAGTGCTTTGTTTCAATTGTTGACGAGGTAATTCAGTTTCTAATAAGATTTACTTGACGCATTATTTTTAGATATCTAGTTGCCAAATTTTGATAAAAAAATTTTTTTCCTATTTGAAAAAACCAGGAACTTCCTCTACTTTCTTAATCTGAAATTTCCAAATCTTCAAATCCAGTCTTACGCTGTGACGACTGTCAGACGTACAGCTGATTAGACCGTTCTACAAAGTTGGATCTTGAAGAAATTATATGGCCTGAATATTGTGACGATAATGTTTGATTAAAAAGATGATAACGATGATAATGATGATGGTGATGATGGTGATAATGATGATAATGACAGCAGTAATATTAATAATAACAAAAATAATAATAATAGTAATAATAGTGAGGATGATGACGTCACGCTAGAAGGGGGTGAAGGTAGGGGCAGTGATGAACCCCTAGTGGACAATAAGTCTTGACTCTATAGTCCCCAGCCAGCCATGGTGTTGATTAATTGCAAGATAATATTCTGCACTATTATGATGATGAGGACGATGATGATAACTACGGTGGAGATGATGACTTGATAATGATGGTCTTATCGATGATGATGACGACGACGATGATGATGATAACGGTAAAGATGACGATGATTAACAATGATAAATTTCCTATGATTATATTTTTAGTAGTAGCAGCAGCAGTAATAGTAGAAGTATTAGTAGTCGTAGTAGTAGTAGTTGCAGTAGTAATAGTTGTAGCAGTATCAGTAGTAGTAGTAGTAGTAGTAGTAGTAGTAGTAGTAGTAGTAGTAGTAGTAGTAGTAGTAGTAGTAGTGATAGTAGTATTTATTGTGATTCCTCGGAGGATAATTAATTATATGACTGTTGGTTGAGAGAGTTGTTGTTTCTTCTTGTTTGTGATGACGTCACGTGAATGATGATGACGACCGTCGTAATGGCTCTGATCGAAGTAAGTGATGGTGATTGCAAAATTGCTGACGTAAATAATAATAATAATAATAGCAACAATAATAACAGCAACAACAACAACAATAATAGTAATAACAGCAACAACAACAACAATAATAGTAATAACAGCAACAACAACAACAATAATAGTAATAACAGCAACAACAACAACAATAATAGTAATAACAGCAACAACAACAACAATAATAGTAATAACAGCAACAACAACAACAACAATAATAATAACAGCAACAACAACAACAACAATAATAATAACAGCAATAGCAACAAAAGTAAGAATAATAATAACAAATGTTTATTTAATGATTTTATGTTGAGGAAGAAGGTGAACCCCTGATTGTTATTACTACTTTTCTTGTGCATACACACATACACACACACACACACACACACACACATACATACATACATACATACATACATACATACATACATACATACATACATACATACATACATACATACATGAATATGGATATGGCACTTCGGCCGTTAGTTAAATATTTGCATACATTCAAGTAAAACACATTATGATTTGTTTCTATAAATGACAAAATAATACATAAATGTACAATATTTACACATAGACAGACACTCGCAATATTTGAGTGTGTTTGTGTTTATATGTGTGAACCCGTGTGTGTTGCATTTCTGTATGTGTTTGTATGTGTGTGTGTATGTGTGTATGTGTGTATGTGTGTGTGTGTGTGTGTGTGCATGTGTGACATCAATAAAATCGTAAAATCGTTCCAATTGATATAGTGAGACTTGTTTCATCTGACGCGTTGGTTAGAAGGACGAAAAGTTTCATAATTCACTCCTATCCTGTCGCAATTTGTTATAAACTTCTCAAATTCTGATCAATTTTACGTAAGTTAGGCGTGAATATCATTCCAAATCTTCAACAAATGAATAAATAAATAAATGTGTAAATAAATGTTGATTTTAATTTTCTCAAATATATGCCAAACAAACATGTATGTGTGTGTGTATAAGATGTTAGCGTGTAAATGTCTGTTTTACTGTCGTGAGTCGGTTCTGCGACGTGTATGTGCAACAGTGCGACCTATCGCATTTCTATCTCGAATTTTTTGTTGTTGAAATTTTAGCTTTGCGTTGCAATAAAAATATTTGTATAAAATTATAAATAATAGTTAATTATAATTAAATAGTTAAAAATAATAAAGTTAAACTTCAAAATGCTCACACACATTCACAACTGCCGGTCAGAAATGTTCAACTGATGAAACCACTCGGTCAGATGCAGTTGTTCTTTTTTTTATATTTTATACATTTTATAAATTCCAAACATTTTTCGTCCGTACTTTTATAAATTTTTTTGTTAAATTTCACCGATGGCAAACAACAAAAAAATTGAAAACTAAATATGGCACGTTCAAACGTCTTCAATCGGTTTTACTTCTAGAGAAATTAATTTTTTTTAATTTTCCAAATCCTGTTTGGCATTCATTTAATGTGATGGTTCCAAGATAATTTTACGTCTATAAAATAAATTAATGTATCTCTACATTTTTTAAATAAAACGAAACCAACAAAACGCTAGTCGTGAGTCGGTTCTGCGACGTGTATATGCAACAGTGCAACATCACTTGCAACATTCAACCTACATTCGTTAGCAGACAGTTAAAAGCGACATTTCGTAATTAATTTCTAATCCGCTGGATTGAAGATCGAAATTAATTTTTTCACTGCTGAGAGTTAAGTGTGTGTGTGTATGTGTGCGTGTGTGTATGTGTGTAGTTATATGTGTGTGCGTGTGTGTGTATGTGTGTGTGTGTGTGTTTGGTTTATGTGTGTGCTTAATCAAGTTGATCACGTGCTAAAAAACATGGAAGTAAACAATAATATGGAAAAATTTTTCAGTTAGACACACATTTACCCGCAAACATCTTATACACACATACATGTAAATTTGACTAAAAGTTCAGCTTTCATAAATGCGTGTCATATCGATAATTTCTCCACTTATTAAATCATTCTTTTACTATCTTTTTTTTTATTTTTATTTCTTATAATTTTTTTTATTAGTAGCAACTCTCTCTTTTATTCAATCAGTCACTCATTCATTTTGTGTGTTTTTTTGTGTATTGCTTATATTTATGTGTTGTTTGTTTTTGTGTTGTTTATCGTGTGTGTTCTTCATATTAATTGACGGACAAGAGTTGATAGTTTAAATTTTTAAAATTCATTCCTTAACATTACTGTTACTTCTACAATAGTACTACCATGTCATGTGACAGCATGTAGTATTTTAATTACTTTTACTATTAGAAGTATTGTTACGGTTACTAATTTTACTTTTATTATAACTACTTATTCTACTACTGCTACAACAACTACATTTTATTATACTATCACTGAATATTGAAGTGCTATACAACAATTATTACAACAATTGAAGCAAATAAGACGGCCATTAAAAGCCTTACGGCGTGTTAATGTCCCACTGTTGCTAATTGTTTTCTTGTTATTTCTCTTTTATTTATCAATAATGTGTTTCTGTTGAAAAAAAAACTGCAGATGACGTCAGCATTATTTGCCGGAACTACAATGGATGTATGTGTGTGTGTGTTTGGGTTTGCTGCTGTTCAATGTTCGATGGTGGAGTTTGGTTAGCCATAGTTTCTGGCATTCATGTTTGTTGAGTTGAAATTCGGTTTCGTCGTTTTTATTTTTACATTTTCGCGTCAAATTAGGAGCAAAACAACTCTGGTTTCTCAGTTTCTGTCTTTATATATTTAAAAAATTTAATTCAATCCATATGGCCTATTGCCTGGTCATATCATTTTTTTAACTCAACCTACCTCATCTCGATTCATCCTTCATTCAATCATCATCTTCAAATATTTTTTTTTTATAAAAGTCTCGTTGGTAACTCCTCAATCTTTAACCATTTTTATTTTAAAATCTGCATTTTGATTTTCTTCGCTGAATTTTTAAATTACTCTACATAGAAAATTTCTTTTGCTTATTTGGATCACGCTGATCAAATGTCAATCACGTATTAACTAAATAAAAACTTGCATTAACATTGATGAAATGATGTACCAAATGATATCATTACAAATGATTACATAGATATTGAACGTATAAACTCACGTAACCAGCATCCTCTTATTGATTTTAGGCAGGTCAGGAAACTTTCTCATAAGTTGCTATCAATTAAATCATTAATAAAAAATTTATGAATGGTGTTTTTAATAAACGTTAATAATAGTTTTTAATGGATCCGTTAATTTATAATAATGAGATTTATTGGAAAATTTACAAGAAATTGTTCATCTTTCGGCTTCAAGTTTTATTAAAATAACATTACCAACCGTTCAATAAATTTATAACGGGTAAAAACGAAACAGGTTGCGACAAAGTACAAGTACTTACAAATTCTGACGGCGCGTGAAATTCAACGGAGCAAAGTTGCCATTCGAAGCATATAAAGCACCATCCCTCTTTGAATCCTTCTCTCCTTTCTTTCACTCATTTTTTTCACTTTCTCTCTCTTTCTCTTCTCTCTCTCTCTTCTCTCTCTCTCTCTCTCTCTCTCTCTTTCTCTGTCGCTTTCTTTCGTAGTATTTTTTATCAACCCCTTATAATTTTTTAACTTATTTTTTTGTCTTCATATTTCTTTCCTTAAATATTTTTTCTGTCTTTTTAAAGTTTTCTTGTGTGGACTTGTGAATGATGATTCATAAGTGTTCAGTTGGGAACGTAGCCAGCAGCAATTCTTTATCACAATTTTTATAATAAGATTTTTGCAATATTTTAAAACTCAAAAGCGAACTCATAAAATAATTCTTTTAAAAAAGCAATGAGCCGACTGAAAATTTTTCAAAATCTGAGATGAAATATAAAGAAACAAATTGAAACGACCTGGTAGATTGAAAGTGTGTCGGTCGATCCTGAAAATGTTGACCAGAACGTCAGCAACAGCAGCAGCAGCAACAACAACACTAGCAGTAGAAAACAATAAAGCAACAAAATACTCATACAATAAAACACTGAAATAAATAATACATGCGAGAAGGACTGACCAGCAACTGACCAGTGGTCACTCAACCGTGAACTTGAAAAATGAAAATGGCGATTGCTGTTTTGATACGTGTAGGAAGTGAATCAATGAATCAAACTCAGTAATTAAGATTGTTGTAGTGGTGATGGTTATGATAGCGATCCCTGTGATCATCAAAAAGCTAAAAAGCTACTCAACTCCAAATGTTCATTTAATCATTTGCCATGAATGCTACAGAGATTTTCGTCAATGGTAAAGGGAAATTTAAATGCTGACGATTTAGAAACATGCATGGTTTGGATAGTAAGAAAAATATTTAGCTGAATTATGATTTTCATCTCTGCGGTCATGCGCACACGCATGAACATAAAAAGTAGCATTTTTGGTTAATTCATCCAGGTTTGAAAAATACATACACGTGGAAACTATGGTTTGAAAACTGGTGTTCAAAAATTTCTTTTGTGCTTTATTACGTAGGGCTGGCAAAAACAGAGCCACTTATAGGCTTTTCCTTACTTGGTTGCGATTGAATTTTTGTGTCACACCACACAACTGCATTTTCAATCACCACAAGAAATATCAAAATGATAGTCGTGGAGTATCTGTAATCGAACCAGGTCATGACGCAATAGAAACGACAAATGACACGACTTCTAGGCTAATTCGTTAGCCATAATAAAATATTTTCATCTTTATTTTTACGAAATTTTCAAATAAATTTTTGAAAAGTCAACGACGAGACAATTTTAAGCCGGGGATTTAAAAATTGATGCCTTTCAAAATTCAAACGAAATTATTCAGAAGAAGAGTTGAGCGAAGTGGATAATGTTTAAAAAGCGTTATGGTTTTCTGACATGCTTCGTAAATGTGGCGTGTTGCTTGATTCTTCATCGTCCACACGAAGCTGGCTGGCTGGCTGTTTTTTCATTTTGCATGCAGCACTTAAGCAGACAATATACCAGGGGCTTGCAAATAATGGAAATAGCTTATGACTATTTATTGATGTTATAAGCTCCATGTGCCACATAAATATTCGCAGTCACACAGACACACACACATGTGTATAAACGTGCGTTATTAAGTCTAAAAACCCTTACATTCCTACTGGAGTAGTGTGTATATGACATGCAAGCACGTACAAACATGCATGTGTACAGATCAGGTACACATGTATTATGTCTAAATGCACATGCAGTGATGGATCGTTCTACTTCTTTGATAACGTGGCTCTCACTCAGCTTAAAAAATGAAGTTTTTTTTTGTAGCCAGTTGACACATTGCAAAACACTTGTCTGATGTTTTGCAGTGCGTCCTACCACTCATTCATTCATGGACATCTTCATTCATTCGCGTACATCTTCATTCATTCACATTCATGTACATTATCAGACGCTTGACTTGTTTTATTAACTGTTTATTTTTCTTTTGTAATGTATTCCTCAAGAAATATTCAACGTGAATAAGAGCACCTAGAATTGCTGGCAGTTAAAAATCTAACTTGAGAAAATCAGTTTCTTGAAATGGCAGATCCTACATAATAAACGCCAAAAATATCTAAGAAGCCGTTTTATTAATTTCGAAATTATTCAGAGTTGTTGATAAAAAATTTACACTCGCTAATGTCCTAAAGTAGAAAAAACACCTTCATTAAACAAGCTGACTGGATTGCCTGGCTAAACTGAATACTCGAAGCGCGATGCGGTACTTGTGGATGTGATGTGTGTTGTGTAGAATTGATGTGTGTTTTGCGAAGTGATGTGTGTCGTGTGTTGTGTGAAAGTGATGTGTGTTGTGTGGAAGTGATGTGTGTGTTGTGTGGATGTGATGTGTGTGTTGTGTGGATGTGATGTGATAAGTAGCTTGTGTAGTTGATGTGTAGCATGTGTAGGCGGGCTGGGGAATTGTGGTACGCTCTATTGTATTTTTTTACTTTGTTATAAATAAACTTGCAGGAGGCTGAATGCAGGGGTACATTGAATTAAACGCAGAGTAATCCAAACAGTTTAAATTTTAGTGATCGGGACGAGCTAAAAATATAAAAAAATATGAAAAAAAATAATAATGCTAACATTGCTAACGTGTTTTCAAGCCAACGTTTGAATTATAGGGCTTCATTTCAATTCCTACAGTAGTAAAAATAATTCTTAGCAAATATATTAATCACTTGAAACCGAGCTAAACAGATGAAACGTACTTTTCTAAATAAAATACAAAACTTATTGCACAAAAATAAAAACAGCAGTATGGAACATGGATATATACATCCATGGTGTGGAATAAGTCGTTAGCAAGCCGATAATTAAGAATAAAGTTTCTTTGCTCGCACCTGTAGTGTGCATGTATCACCTGTAAATAACGTTCACAATAACAACAACAACAAAGGTGTTGGAAAATTATCAGTAGATTGTTATAGAGTTCAACATTTAGTTCCGATTTCAGATTAAATTTAAAAAACATCATTGGTTCTTGGACTACTAAATTTCACATTGCTTATAAATAAAAATTTGTGTCGCATACGATAAGATCATAATGGCCCATACATAAACAAACAAGCACTGTGCAGTTCAGTACATAATTAATAATTTCACGTCCGGCAGATATATATTTTAAACTGAAATTGATGATTTATAATAATTTATAGCTGACTATCGAGTCACATTTCACTAAAATTATTTTACTTTTTAATCGCAAACATTTCGCTGAAAATAATTCTTTGGCGTCATCAACAAATCTTGCAAAATGAAGGAACTAATGAACAAATCAACTTGGGACCAGCCGTTCTCGCTTCAGAGTTGGTGTTCGGTGGCCCTGGCCTTATGTGCGTCCATCTTCTTCTTCGCAGCGTACGGGGGCACATCGTGGTGGGTCGAGTACTACCCCAGACCCGACGGCCTGATTGCAATCGAGCCGAGGTCCATGGGTCTGTTTCGAATGTGCATCAGGGGTGACTGCATTTTTGATTTGACCAACAGAAGATTGGTTGCCCAGTTCGTACCACAAGGTTATTCATCAATTAATTATATTGAAATGTGAATGGTCGGTCAGCAGGTATATCACTATATATTCAGTTGTCATCACCATCGTAATGTAACCTAAATCATTTTATTTAATTAACTTTTTATGTAATAATATTTCCACTCATTGATATTCAATCTGGGCAGAATACAAGGAGGTGTCGCTGCTGAAGTTGCCGTGTAGTCAGTGGCTCATGAGTTTCAATGTGGCCTTCATCATCATCCTCTTCGTTGTCTACCTTGGCTTCCTCGCTGGCTCCGAGACCTACTTCGCACAAGTCTGGCTGCAAATTCTCATTTGTTAGTACTTTTCGCAAAGCATAATGCTGGGTTATTTCATGTACAAAGTTTCTATGATTTTTCTGTTTGTGCAACTATAATTAACGTATTCATTACCACCACGGCAATACAACACCACAACAATACAACATCACAACAATACAACATCACATCAGCACAACATCAACACAACCTCACAGGCATCCTAACAGTGATCTCGATGGCAGTGTACGGAGCATTCTTTCGAGGTTCACGGCCCACTCTGCCCTTCGGCTGGTCCTACTGGTTGGCTCTGGTGGCGGCCGTGCTCTTCCTCATCAACGCCATTTTCATCTTCTTCATCACACTGAGCGTCAGAAAGCACGTTCGAATGTCTCCGATGAAACTCTACGTTCTCCAGGATCAGCAACAACAGCAGCAACAACAACAACAGCAAATGCAATTCCAACTTCAGCAACAACATCTTCAGGAGCAGGAAATTTAGTTGATGAAGCCAAACCTTTCCCTCCCTTCCGTCCCTGTTTATATTGCACTGACCAACCTTTTTTCTACTTCACAATTGTTTTTACAATATTGTAATCATGATACAAACATACTGTTGTTATTATTATTGACCATATTATTATTAATATCGCGTCGAAACGAGCTGGTCGGTTACAGAAATTTAAACACCGCGTATTTTTTATTTTTGCCGACAGATGGGCAAAGATATAAATAGTTACTAAATTATTGATATCCTCTTCCGATTCTGCAGTCCTCGCGACTCGAACTATGACGTCACAAAAATTAACCACGATCATCACCATCATCACTATTGATATCATTACTATTACTATCATCACCATCTTATTGATATTATCACAATTAATGCTATTTATCGCCATTTCTGCTGCTGCTGCTTTTATTATTATTATTGTTTATGAGTTACTCAATTTTGAAAAATTATAACTGTCACTTAGTTGAATAAATAGCTTGGTCGGTCGGTTGGTTGGCTGGTTGATTGGATGGTAGGTTGATTGATTAACTGATTTAAGAGCAGGAATAAATAAACGAATGAATAAGATGAATGAATAACTAAACGAATTATCAAATAAATAAACAAAAAATGAATGAACTTATAAACGAATGAACCAATCAATCGAATCGGAGAAAGTATACATAACGAATCTGAACGAAAAGTGAAGAGTGTTTCGATTGAAAGAAACAATCTTCAATTTTCAGCTACCAGTGTCAATAAAATTACGAGAAATATCCTTTCGAAACAAGCGATCAAACGATCAAAACTCCAACAAAATCGGACTTTTTTAATCTTTAACTTTTTACTCTTTTTTAATTTCCCCCCAATAGGTCCCTAATCATTTTTCCAGCTTCTTCACCGTGTAAACTAACGTTAAAATCGTATCGTTGCATAAATTCTCCCGAGCGCGAAATAGCGTCGCTTCATAAATGTACCTCGCGCATACCAGAATGAAAGGTAACCAATAAATTGACGCGTTACCCAATTACGAGCATTAAAATACACGAAAACGCCATCACAGCAAGCAATAAAGATAACAAAAATAATAATAACAATAATAATAATAATAAAATAGAGCTTTATTTTATAATGCAGTATAAATAAATCAAACAGCAGCTGTAACAAACAAACAAGCATTAATATAACCAGAGCTTTAATACGAAAATGATACATTCTTATGTAAGAAGACTTGAAAATATGTACATAAAAATATATAAATGTATATATGTGAATATAACCGTGTATATATATATACACACACAAAACCAATATATACATATACATATATATATATACACACACACACGTATATATATATATATATATATATATATATATATATATATATATATGTTGGTAATAGACCATAATTTTTAAAATATTCTATAAATTCTACCGAATGTTTGGCGTTAATATGTTTGTAGTTCGATTTTTCTCACTACAGTTTTTTGGTGAACGTTTAGTTTATTGAAATTCAAAATAAACTT
>NW_008704941.1:1541684-1618812 GCF_000326865.2 Helobdella robusta | reverse complement strand
CCATACTTATGTACAGTACATATGTTCGCGTTATATACATAGGAAGAAAGAACTTTTATATAGTAGCAAAACTGGCACATTTTTTTCCACCCACACACAAAATTCTTGACGGGCCCGTTAAATTTGGAAGAAAAAACGCACAAGTTAGAATGCACCAGCAGCACACAAAACACATTGTTATATTTCACAGTACATAGGCACTCTTTTAACGAATTCTATCAGGTTCACGTATGAGTCAAAGTCCTCGGCACACTTCTGACGTATCTCATTAATAAATATTATCATTATTATTATTATTATTATTAGAAAGAACATCGTCAAGTTAAAAATTTATGGACGACATTCACGTCGTGTGAATAATAGAATAATTAGTTTAATAGAATAAACTTCACAAGCGGTGCAACTAACATAATACTACCTACCTATGTTACTAATCAAACTTCACACTGTGGCACAGCCTAGCAATTGACTATAAAGTCCACACACTCGACGACTTGAACTCTTCCTAATAACTGGATAGGAACAAGCAGATATATGAAGAGACGAGAAAGGGATGCATGCTGCAAAAAAGACAAAGTCAAAGGATATGAAGAGCTACCAAGCAAGTAGGCCTATGCATGCATCCATCATTAACCTCAGTAATCTTCATTCGCATTCAAGTAAACTTCACTCGCCTGTTACATACATTAAGTCCTCTTATAAGTACAAAATATTATGCTCAGCGATAAATCAAAATTGCACGTCCGTTATAAAAGAAGTTCAAACAAGAAGGTGACGGAAGGTGGATGGATGGATGGTTATTTCAGGCTGGTAACTGGAGATTTCGCCCGATTATTTCAATAAAGATAAATAAGAAGGGAATGCCATTGCAGTTCTGTTGCTAATGTTGTGCTCGTGTTACACAATGTTATCTTGTTATTTCGTTACTTTGTGAAATCCAACAACAACTAACAACGAACAACAACGAACAACAACCGACAACAAACTACAACATCAACAACAACAAGCCTAAGAACTACGTCTGCAAATACTACGTCTGCAAATCAAACATCTACTGAATTACATTTTAAATAGAAGCCAAGAGAAAAAAAAATTGACGCGATAAAATAAAGTAATAATATGTTAAAAGATAACAATTTTGCCAAAAAACACAAATACTACTACTACTACTACTACTACTACTACTACTACTACTACTACTACTACTACTACTAATAATAATAATAATAATAATAATAATAATAATACAAATAATAATAATAACAATACAAATAATAATACAAACAATGATAATAATAAGGGGTAATTGATGTATTTAAGAATTATTCTGTAGAGGATCACAGTCTTACCGGGCTGATAACAAAATGAACACGTCAATAACAATAGCAATAATAACAATAATAATAATAACAATAATAATAATAATAACAAAAACAAAAACAATAAATAATATTAATTATTACTATTAACAACAATGACGTAGAAATTGCTAAAAACAACGGACGCAAAAAAAAACCCAGCGAAAACAGATTCAAGTGATGGATGTGTTGTACACACCATACACAATAACAATAATAATAATAATAATATAAATAATAATAATAATAATGATAATAATAGTAATAATAACACACTATTAATAACATAAACTTACTTCAATAACAAAAAAGTAGAGCAGTAATCGTTAACAAATTAATTATAAAATCAAAAATATCTATTTAAATGATAATAACAACAATGATAATGTAACACACACACACACACAAACACACACACACACATCATTATTATTAATATAGGCAGTTGTTGCAACAATATTAGTAAACTAGTAGTGATGCAAACGGTGGTAATAGAATCGATTGGCATAAGCAAGAGCAGCAGCAGCAGCAGCAGCAGCAGTAGTAGTAGTAGTAGCAGCAACAGCAAAAGCAGCAACAGCAGCAGTAGTAGCTAAAGTTGTGGTGGTGGAAATATTTTTGAAAAAATATAGTAGGACCAAGAGCAATGCAGGTAACGCATCTGCTGAAGTAATGTTTTCATGCTGGATTCTAATGGTGAGGTGATGATAAGTAGTGGAAATGTATTTAGGGAGCAGTAACAGCGTAACAGAGTGTGTGTGTGTGTGTGTGTGTGTGTGTGTGTGCGCGCATGTGTATTAAGATACGCCTAATCCTAATGTACAACTGCCAAAAAATCTTAAAAAGAGCAATGTAAGTTGTCGAAGAAGTTTGAATGAAATTTGTTCCAAGAGGTTATAATTAAAGTTTGGAATATGTAGGTGCTATTAAGTTGTGGTGGGTGCAGCAACGATTAATGTTAAAAATATAATAGAGACAGCTTTACTGTTTGAAAGTCAATCAAAGCTGGTGATGAGCCAACCGTTCGCTATCACAATCATTATTACCATTTAACTGGTGCATCGTTAAAAATACAAAAACGTTAATTTGTGCACATAGATATATACAATTAGTTAGAAATATTTGCTTTCAAATATACAACTTTTTCAATGAAACTGAACAGATGAAAATATATCTAAAAAAATCAACAAATGCTATTGGTCGATCATCTCAGAGAGCAATTGATTTAATTGGACGAGGCCCTCAACTTTGATATCTTTCCAGAATTTTTGACCAATGAGAGAGCAGCGTTTGATATCACTCAAGAGAATCAACAAGTCCATGATTCTGTGCTGTCGACAGCGTCGTTGTTGTTGTTGTTGTTGGTTGTGTGAGCTGGTAGAAGTTTCATTTGTGTTGTTGTTTGTGTAGCTTCTGCTATTCAAATTAGCGTCGTTGCATGCAAGTAGTTGAGTTAAACTTAGTTGTGGCTGCCGATCAAACGCAGGAGATGTTGTGGTTGTTGGTGGCGGTGGCTGTTGTGGATGTGGCGCAGACGCTATGTGAGATAGGAAGGTTTCACTCAATAGCTCTCTCTGTTGTGTCACTAATTTGCTGTTCTGTAGTTTGTCGACGTCTGTTTGTTTTAAAAAAATAAATGCTGTTTGAAAATTAATACAAGTAGCAGAAACCACGTAAGCGAATACAGCATTACAAAATATAAGCCAGCCGACGAAAACTAGATCTAACCTTACAAAACTCGGTTTAAACATCGCATATATAGAAGTAAATTCATATATAAACTTAATAAGTTCAATGTCCTGGGAGAAAAATTAGCATGAGCGTAATAAATTATTATATAACAACTTAACCTCAGGATACCTCGGTGCTTAGATCACTTATTAAAAAACTAAAAAAATTAAAAACTGAAAAAGTAACAACTAGGAAGAAATGAATTAGATTATTCACTAGATCATTGTTGTGATTGATCAATCGTTTCTTGACGACTTGAAGAGAAAAATGTGAATAATACATCGGCATGGAATCACAGGAACAGAAAAGTAAGGTGATACCTCTCAAATCAGATCATTAAGAAGTGGATTGAAAATACCCTACATAGCAACCATGTAATTGATCCACTGATTATTACATGACAACCTCAGAATGGAACAAGCCAGTTTTGCGCGGCCTCAAGTTAGCCAACCATTCGCTACAATGCGAACTGTTACAAAACACACAACAGGCCTACCTGAATCGAACATGAGTATGGCCTTGAGGAAGACATATTCCTCCCTGCTGACGTTGAATCTGACCATCTTGTCGATGACCAGTCCCATGGAAGAGAGCATCTCCATCGGAAGGTAGTAGGTGAAAGGCAGAGAAGATGATGATGAAGAGGATGGAAGTGGGGATGGAAGTGATGACGACCGCGATGATGAGATGACCTCATCATCGCGGTCATCATCACCGTCGTATTTTTGAGGTATTTTATAACGCAACGTTGGGAGGATGAGCTGATCTGAGAAAACTATCTTTTTAATTTCTTTGTGATAATAGTGAGGATGCATCTGATGGCGACGATGACGACGATGATGGTGATCGTTACTATCACAGCTCATGACGTCACGATTACGATTAATAGAGTTGTTGTTGTTGTTGTTAGCGTTGGATACGTCCACACAAGTATTCATTTTTTCATCTTCACCTTTGTAAGGTAGATTTCTTTCATTGTTGTTGTTGTTGTTGTTGTTAAGATTATTATTGTTATTAATGTTATAACTGTTATTATTATTATTATTGCTATTGCAATTGTTGTCGTTGCTATTGTTATTGTTAACAGAACTGTTGTTACTGATGTATGTAATATCGTTGATGAAATAAATATTAGTGTTGTTGTTGTTGTTGTTGTAGTTGGAGTTGATAGATGTTAAGGCGTTTGAAGCATCTTTCAATTGCAGATTATAAACTTTAAAATTATTATTGTTCATATTTTTATAATTTATGCTATTATTATTATTATTATTATAAATATTATTATTATTATTGTTGTTGTTGTTGATGGTGTGAGTGTTTTTATTAACGTCATTAAAATTATTACTATCATGATTATAGATCATATCATCGCCATAGACATAATTATTATTATTATTATTATCATCGATACCATAATTTTCATTGTTGAGAAACATGTCGCCTGCTGTGCTATTAAGCGCTGATATGTTCTTGGCACAGTTGTAGCAATCACCACCAGCACCACCGACAGTCCCCTCCTCCTCCTCCCCGTCCACATCTCTCCCGACCACTTTGGCGCGCTGGAGACACTGGTGGTGGTGGAGAGCCGATCGGTAGGCGATGCGGATGTTCAACAACTCGAGCCAGGTAGCGTGCAGCAGTGCCATCTGGTCGGCGAGGCTGAACTTGGAGAATGCGGGCAACTTGCGCGCCCAGCTTATGATGAGGACCATCTCTCTGTCCAATAGGGTGGCAAGGCGGTTTAAGAAGGCAATACGATTGGTCGGAAAACTTGAAACCGCGCTCGTTCTTAAGAGAAGAGATGTCAGGATTGATGGCGACGATGACGACGAAAATCCCGGTGATGAAGCCAATGATGAATGTGATGATGACGAAGACGAGTTCGGAGGAGTCATTAATGACCGTTCGATGACGTCAGCTGGTATTTCCAGGGGTTCCGTTTCTATGGAGACGAGAGTGTTCAGCAGAGATTCAACTGCGATGATGATGAATGTGATCAACGTAAGAACAACGAATCGTATCATCAATCAATCAATCAATCAATCAATCAATCAATCAATCAATCAATCAATCAATCAATCAATCAATCAATCAATCAATCAATCAATCAATCAATCAATCAATCAATCAATCAATCAATCAATCAATCAATCAATCAATCAATCCACCATCCATCCATCAATCAATCCACCATCCATCCATCAATCAATCAATCAATCAATCAATCAATCAATCAATCAATCAATCAATCAATCAATCAATCAATCAATCAATCAATCAATCAATCAATCAATCAATCAATCAATCAATCAATCAATCAATCAATCAATCAATCAATCAATCAATCAATCGATCAATCAATCGATCGATCGATCGATTGCTTAGGTTACTCACTACTTAGTCATAAAGCTTAATCAACCAACCAGATAGACATATCTATCCAATCATTTAACCAAACAACAAACTAAATAACCAACCCACTTAACCAACCGGAATTCTCATTGGCCATATTTTTCTTGTTCTTCTGCTGCTGCAACTTAGCTAAGGCATAGGCAGAACGAGGGTTCTTCAATTTGGCACCTCTGTGTCTGTCCTGACGAATACCTGACGTGTGTGCGAAGAAGGCATCATGTTCAGAAGTTCATTATCATATTATAATTTAAATGAGGTATTAAAATGTAAGATCATTATCATACTATAATTAGCTGACATTTCAATAGACAGGTGGACACCAGATTCAACAAAAATGTCATCAACATTATCACCATCGTTGTCATTTACATTATCATTGTCAACATCAACAACATCATCATTATCATCATCATCCTCAAAGGTGCCACAACTAAAAGAGCATTAGCATAAGCAAGTAAATGGAACAAACAGTAAGTAGCAATGAATGAATAAATGAATGAATGAATGAATGAATGAATGGATGAATAAATGAATGAATGAATGAATGAATGAATGAATGAATGAATGAATGAATGAATGAATAAATGAACGAACGAACGAACGAATGAATGAATAAATGAATGATCAAATGAAATAGAATAAATTAAAGAATGAATGATCGGATGAATGAGCTGATGAATAAAACATGGCTAACTGAGAATACATTTTCATTAAAGATAAAATAATACAAAATTTAAATGTACTCAAAAAAAGAAATTTGGAATGGAACAACACAAACATGACAACAAAGATGAACCAAAAATACTAAAACAAAAACATAAATAGAAAAAAGAAAAGAAACGCGTGAATGCCAAAAATAAAATTTTTAATATAATCAACAAATACACAACATACAAACAAAAAAAATAAATTTGCATACACATGCCTGCTGAAAGACACTTGATACAAATAATGATGTTTCAGCAAATAAAAAAAAGAATTTTATTGAAAATGCTCCTTAAAAATGAATGGAACCAAAGTCTCAATCTGAATCTGCCTCTGAAAACTACAGCAAAAGTAAATAATTTAAAAACAAAATAAATTAATTTCTCCACCACAGCAAAGCAATATATTCAGGATAGAATTTAACACGCTTTTCCAACTTTTTTAAACTGTTCTAAGCTGGCAGAAATGTTTTAATTTGATTTGCTCTCTTAATTACATTAAACACACCATATTCGTCATATAATCATATAAATGACGAATGAATGAGATGTGTGTTTGAGTGGTGTGACCTTTTGAGCATACACAAATGCACACACACACACACACACACACACACACACACACACACACACACACACACACACACACACAAACACACATACCCAATATGAGAGAGATAAAGAGGAAGAGAGAGAGAAAGAAAGAAAGAGAGAGAGAGACCAACGACAATTAACCAACATATATCTTCCTAGACAGCCTTTGAATTCGTATATATTTATATATTTTAACATATATATTCATCATTACAGTTTTTTTAAGATGGAGGCCTGCTTATCGCGGTCCACTAATGAAAAATTGTCCATAAATTTGATTTGACGTCATTGTTGAAGAAATTGTGACTAATTAACGTTCTTGTTAAGTTTTAACTAGAATAAAAATTTAATCGTTTACATAATTATATCTGTAACTAAAAAGAACTTTGATATAAATCTCTGAGATCTTTTTGCGAACACACCAATAACAATAACAATAATAATAATAAATTATATTACTTAATTAATTACATTACTTAGTTGAATTTATACGAAACCTAACCTGAATTAATAGTAAAAAAATCGCCAAAAATTGATCATTAAATTTATTTAGTAGCCGGCACCTAATTTTTTGATCATATTATTAAAGAAATCTATTGATGTAACTGCGCAAGAAATTTAAAAAAAAACTCTGCGAAAAAGTACACTCACAATAAATAATTACAAAACGAAAAGCAAACAAACAAACAAACAAACAAACAAACAAGCAAACGAACAAACTAATAAGGAAGAACCTTCTCTAAGCATGCCCATGGTCAGGCACTTGTCCATCCGGCACGCTGGACACGACCTCCTGGCTTTCTTCGTTATCTCACATTTGCCATCACTACTGCATACGTAGCGAATGTTGCCTGCCCGTGTGGTAACGAAAAAAATTATTTTATATTGTTTGTTTTTATTATAATGGGAACACTTCTTTTATTCAATCAAATATCATAAAACATACAGAATAATACAATATTCAATATATATACAAATAAAAATCCAGATAAAATACTAATAAAAAATAATCAAGTATACGATAAAACCCTATTACTCATTATCATTTGACAATAACAATAACAATAATAATAATAACAATAATAATAATAACAATAATAATAATAACAATAATAAAATAGGTGAGCACTAATAGACAGTTATTTTAGTACAGTTAGTTGTAATAATACTAAAAATTGACGCGACACTCACTATTTGTGAAAGTATTGAAAATTTATAAAAGTTTAAGGGATAGTAATAAAGTATGGGCGAAAGTAGTGACAGGTTTTAATAAAAAAAAACTTAAAATAAATTAATTCAGCAAGATATTAACCGCAAATAGTAATAAAGATATGGTTTTGTAGTAGTTTAATAAGTGAATGACCTATTTATTACTGTTGGAATGCAATGATGTATAAGTATATTTACATATAAAACATTCATTCTTATTAACAAACTAATCATTCTGCATACACTCAATCATTCATTTGTTGGTTCCATAGTTCGTTCATTCGTTTATTCATTTATTCATTCATTCGTTCGTTCGTTCGTTCATTCATTCGTTCGTTCGTTCGTTCATTCATTCATTCATGCATTCATTCATTTATTCATTCATTCATTCATTTATCTGCTTGTTTCATAGTTCGTCGATATGCACATTTATACAAACGTACATTCACGTTCATTAACATGTATATCTGGAGCCACATGTGCAATTGCATATTTCGTTTAAACATTGCCTCATATATAATATTTGGCCCTCCAGAAAACAACAGTCTTCAAAATGAAACGTGCTATAGAAAAGAACAAAACATCCAATCTATTCCAGAAAAGATTGTTCCATTTTATCAAATAAAGCAAACAATTATATAAATATATATATATATATATATATATATATATATATATATATATATATATATGCAAACATAAATTGCAGATTAACGATATATTCTTGTGTTTCAACTATTTAAACTAGGTTTAAATAAGGAAGTAGTTAGAGTAAGACACGTTGGCTGGTAGTGTGGTGGTCAGGAAGATAGGCGGTTGATGAAAATGATAAAATTAAGAGATAAATAAACTCAACCGAACACATGTCCAAATAATTTTCACAAACCCAATCAGGTCATAAACCAACAACAACTACATAAAAAAGTCATAGTCTAGAAAACATTATATACAAACATGTGGGTGAACAACAAACAAACACCACACATGCACAATTATACGCAAACACAGATGGAGAACCCACAAAAAAACTAATACATAAATGCAAATAAAAAAAGATGTAGGCATGAAGGTAAAAATAAATGCGCCTAATTAGCTAGCCTAGCTAACTAACTAGCTAATTAGCTAACTAGTTAATTAGCTAACTAGCTAAGTAACTAGCTAACTGGCAAGTTAATTAGTTAACTAGCTAACTGACTAGCTAACTGACTAACATACCTTGCACAGTCCTCTTGAAGAACGCCTTACAAGCTTCACAGGACAGCACACCATAGTGCAGGCCAGATGAACTGTCGCCACAAACCACACACAGTTGATGTTGGTGGTGGTTGTGGCCGCTGCTGCTACGATGATTACCATCCTGGTAATAATGATCGCTGCTGTGGCTAGGACTGCTACCACTACAGCTGCATTCTTCTGATCCGGAATTCTTTGTGAAGGTGATTATGTTATTTGTTAATGGTTAAGCAGTTTTAATTAAAAGTATACCACCTATCGCCTACTAAACATCATCATAATTTATTATTGATAACATCATTAACAATCACCATATAATTGTCATCATTCAGCAGCAGGGCATAACAAACCAGTCAAGTTCTTGCTACTCCAATACTTCTAAACATAAGATTTCAATCACCATTGTATAAAAAGTTGTTGAAAAATTGTCAGCTCAATAACAATTAACACACCAGGCGTTAAAATCTTTTCAGTACAATTTATAAAGCTAATAAGTGATGCTATTCATGTCATCAGCATGAGTGATGAATTAAACTATTAGTTTCAGTGCATATAAATTTAATAATAGCGGTTGTAAATGCTTTTAAATGACAATTTTTCTCAAAAATCACACGAGGGCAGTTGCTGACTACTACTTGATATTACTGCTTGGAATTATAATGAATGCAATGCTGGTACTTTTAATATTTTAGTGCAAGTATCCAACTCTGTAAGTACTCTGAGGAGTGGTTGTTGCGATAGTTATAACGGTTAACATTCTATTCATTGCTGAATATGTCTTTATAATTAATTTTATAAATATTTTAAAAATATTTTTCCAATAATAAAAAGTTACAAACAAATTTTATATATCTAAAAAAATTTACAGCTTTTTTATATCTGAAACTAAAAAAATTAAAAAATTCTTCTCAGATACACAAAGTCTAGATTTTAAAAGTCCATAGAATCACAATACATACCACATTATCTCCATATGAGAAAACCAACAACATCAACCAACTCTAGGATACACTGACTGCATCCCAACAACAAAACCACACAAAAAGTGGACCAGCGTGACATCATTAAATGGTTACAATCAGTTGGTCTTAAAATGGTAGCAAGAGGATAACATATTCCAGGTTAATTATCTGGTGATAATTCGCTTGGGAGGGATTTATTTAGGGATAATTTGCTTATTACATACCACTGACTACCTGGAGCAATGTGATAAAAAAAATTTAATCAGATACAAAGAACAAATTTTAAAATAAAATCTGGGTTGCTTGGTTGGCAGAAAATAAGCTCAACATCGTTTGGGATGTGCGTAATTATTTATCCATTTCATGTACAGAACATTCCCACTCATGACTCCATTTATTAACACACGTGAACACACACACATACACACAAACACATAAAATATATATATATATATATAAGTATCTAGGTATGTAACCCTATATGTAGGCTAATAAAAATAAAAACTCATAAATAAAACAAGAAAATCCTTAAGTAGTAGACTCATGTATTATCTCTTTTTTCCATCTCTCTCCTTACCCCATCTCTCTTTCTCTCTCTCTCTTTCTCTCTCTCTTATTTATCTTCAATCCTTTCCCACACACAATCTTTCTACGACACAACAGAAACTCACTATAAACTTTTTCAAGTTCGTTGAAACTTTTAGAAAAATAATCCACATCAAACCACAAACATCAAAAGACAAACCACATCACAAACACGGAGATATGAAGCAGAAGTATAGGGCAACATTCGTATAACATCACAAGTATAACCACAAGTATAACCACCTTTTCAACAGCTTTTACAGCATACTTTATATTTGTTAACATAACAATGTAACATATATACATACACGCAATGCGATGCTCATAATTATTCATACAAACTTTAGTGAACTGTACCAAACTCAATGTAGAAATCTCGTGGAAAATAACAGACCATCATATCATTCATTAGTAGTTGGATCAAATAACATGGAGGCATCCTGAGGCAAATACCTGAACAAAAACCAACCAAACAACCAGGTAATGTATGCATTTAGGTCATGGAGCTTTCTTAGTGTTTTGCATGGTGTGTGCGTGCTTGCTATAGCAATGCTTAAACTAGGAGAGGAAAACTTGATTGTTATTGGTCTGCTATTTTATTATGTTTAGATGTATATTGCATATGTTCTGTACTTAATATATACATATACGCATTTAATCATTTAATGAGTTCTTTTCATATATTACAAATTGAACATTTTTTTCGTTTTAAAAGCTTTTAAAAAAGCAGCATCTATTGAATCGAATTGAATTATATGCCATTCATAAATGAATATAGCTCCAGCATTTTCTGTTTATTCAAATCTTGCCAGCAGTTTAAGCATATCTTACTTTAGAGTTTGTCATCGGGAGGAAACAAAATGGTTGTCAGTAGTGTGAAGATTTCTAACCAAGCAAAAGAAGTGTAGCTGCACATCGGTCTGAACACTACATAAATAAGTTGAACAATCCTAAGACGGTACATAACAACCACCAATGCGATTATGCATGCGTGCATATTCAGTCAGCAGAGTGTTAACAACACTTTGAAGTTTGACTTTGACCAGTGAAATATCAGTCATAAATTAATTGGCTTCATCACTGACTTCATTTTCATTACATAAATATATCAAATCAAATGTTAAGTTGATGAGTTGTTGTTGAATTGCATAAAAAAAAGATAGCAGGTGGGTTTACATCAGATGAAATTCTGCAGTAAATAAAATTAAACTCTATCTCTGTTTTCCTACACCAGGTAATGAAATAACAAATTTAAAACATACTTCTTTTTCATAACTCATTCTCGTTCTTTATCTATCTTTCTATCGCTCTATATCTCTCCCTTTCATTATCTCTTTCTTTCTTTCTTCCTTTTCTCTGGAAAGTTTTAGAATATTCTGAAAAATAAGAAAGTTCTGATTGCATGGATAACAACATTAATTTAACATTAGCTACTTGAACTTTCCATGAGTTTTAGCAGAGTTAATTAATAGTTTATTCTGCAGAAGAAATCAATTATATAAAAACCAAAAATCAAATAAATAAATATTTGTATGTGTGCTCATATTTCACTTTATAAACACACAGTTTTCACTTTATATTGTACAGAGGAATTTCAAATTGACAAGATTGATTATTTAATAAATTTAATCTTATGTTTTATCAAATAACAAGTTTGTTTAATTTAATTTTAATTTTTTTTACTGTTTTTTTAATATGTCCAATTTAAAAAATGTCTGACCGGTTTTTAAGAAAAAAATTCTATTCAAACAGATATAAATATTTATTATTGTGATGCCACAAAGGTCATCAGCTGCTTGACCTCACCCACAAAGTTGATGCACCTCAAAACTCTTCAAAATAAAAGTTTTAAAATTTTAGTAAAACCATTTAGCTCTTTACTATTAAAACCATTTTATGATAAATTCATAACGAATAATAAATGCTAACAATTTTATTATTAGATGCACAAACCATAGCAACTTCATCAGTGTTGAATAATTCTGTGACAATGTTGTTAATACCATCTGCATCAGCAAAGTTGTAACAGGCAGCTAATATGGAGGAGGAAGATTGATTGCCTGCTGGAACAAATGCTGCGGAAACTGTTGAGATTGGTACAGTGAAATTATTAAAGATGTCGTCGCAGTCAAAATTTAAAGGCAGGTCGATGTCGTTGATGTCCTCTGTCACTTTTGGCAGTTCCCACATTTCCTTAGTGCTGCTGCTGTTGCTGGCCAATGATGAGATGTTGTTTCTAGTGAAAGTTAGCATCTGATCTAAAAAAATTTTTTTGTTAACAATTATCATAACAATCACTAAGATTTATAATTTTATATTTTTATAAAAATATATTTATCTTTAGAATAATTAAATAATTTTTTAACTTAATTATAGCATATTTTTACCACTTTTTTATGTTGAGGAGCTAATTTAAAATTAAAAATTAACTTTAAAAAACGAAAATTAAAAAAAGAAAGCAAGGTAGAAACTTTGGAAGTAACTCTATTAATTAAGTTAGGGAAGAACGTTGAAATTAATTAAATTAAAAACATTATAAATTTTCGATCGATCGAGACAAAATAATTTGATAAATAAATAATCAAATAAAATAAATTTAAATAAGTTACTTTCACACCTTATCCAAACGTAGCATATTTTTCTTTATTAAATGTTTTAAAAGTTAATTTTACAGGTTAATTAGCGATGGGTTAATAATATAATAAATGAAAACCTGATAAAAAATAATCCTTAATTATTATCCCTAATCCTTTATTAACTGATAAATAATAAACTAATAAATCAAAAACTTTAATAAAAATATCACTAAACCTCCAAATTATAAACCTCTAATCCATTCTAAATGCACCTTATAACAAATTCTCAAACCGATAACAAAATGTAAAGATGATGCTCTGTATGTGTATGACACAAATGAATGCTATTTAAGACTTTAATATTCTAGCTTTTTCGAGATAATACCATATTGTATACAGTAAACATTGTATACAGTACCATATTTAAGCTGTTTGTATATATATATATATATATATATATATATATATATATATATATATATACGTTTATATATATACGTATATATATAATACATATCTATTTATATAACATGACTTTGAACTTGTTTACTCATACAGCTTATTAAATCCAACTCTCTGAATTTCGTACAAAAGCTTATTTTTATATGTGTATGTATAAATCACATATACTTATATGTGAATATATACGCAATTATTCACATATATATATAGTAATAACATTATTATAATATTATCGTATTTACTCATATATTGTTTCTGAACATGTTTCATATAAGTAATCAAAACTACAATTGTATCATACCTATCTTAATATAGAAATTTATTAATTTAATTATTCATATATAAGGTTATTTAATTATCTATGTGATATATACATTTATCCAAAAATGATTATATATATATATATATATATATATATATATATATATTTGTGTATTTTTATGTACTATGGTTCAGTTATTATTGTATGTATGTTATTCACGTATGTTTTCATCTTACATACAAGTCTAGCTCCTATTGGTCCTGCCTTCGACACACCTACTGCTCAACCAATAGGCGATCGCAATTTCAGTGACGTCATAACCAGAACTGCTGCTTGCGTGAAGTGAAATGACGATGATGATGATGATGCATGTTATGATGATGATGACGGTGATGATGACGATGACGGCTTATTTTAGCATACGTTGATGTAAACATTTTTGTTTTTGGAGAAAAAATAGATTTTTTTACTAGCTGAACAAATTTTATGTGAGCTGAGTATGGATTCCTGATGAATAATATATCTAGGGAATCTTATAAATGAAATAAATCCATCTTTATGTTCGGCGTTTACTTTATATAAGCCAGGATAATATTTTTCATACATACACAGACATACCCACACATATACACAGACATGAACACGCAGACGTACACGCCCACATATACACAAACATGCACACATAGACATACACACACAGACATACACACACAGACACAGACAAACACAGACACAGACAAACACTCACACAAAAACATTTAGCACTAATATTACATTCAGCAATTAACTAAATTCACTAAATGGAGTCAAGCTTGGTTAAATAGATTATCGTTAAATAACCGTTGTCGTGTGTGGTGGAAAGAAATGCCCATTGCATTACTACTCAACACAACATGGAAGCAACTTGAATTAACATAAATGGAACAGATAGCATTCCATGTTTTCTGTTCACGTGCAATTCTGAAGAAAAAAAGTATGTTGTGATTAAGTGACAAGATGTAAAAGAAGTTTTGTAATTTTTTTTTTGGCAAAAATCAAAAACAATAATATATTGCACTTTCTGAGTACAAATATATATATATATATATATATATATATATATATATATATATATATATATCCATATCCATGCGTGTGTCTGTGTGAACATTACATATTATTATATATGCTCTGCATTCGATAGTTGCGTTTATGTACGCTAAGTAAATGTTGGAATTATTTCGCAATTGATGGAAAGATAAGATGAAAGAGGAGATGAAAGAATGAATAACTGATGCTGCTCTAAATTTGAGATAATTTAAGTGCTCGAAAAACAAGTGATGCCATCTACGTACACTAAGCATGTGAGGTCTGCTAAACGTTTCAGAACCGATTGAGTTAACAATTGAAATGAAAAAGATGAGTTGGGAAGTTTTTGAGGAGGTCTGGCAAATTCAAAATGTCCGTCATGTCTCAGAATCGAGTAACAATTGATAAAATCCTGAACGTAAATATAAAAACTGCAAAATCTATTTCTTTTTTCAAATATATAGCTAGCTGGTTCCAGTGCAAAAGCAAAAGTAGCAGAGTTTATTATTATATTTTATTTATTAATTTTCTTTTTCTGTTCAACAAACTTTACTGTCACCGCAAATCAAACAAAAATGAACTAACCAAAAGCGAGCGTGGCGAAATATCAAAAATAGAATTAGAACAAATGCAGAACAAATAGCAGTCACGTTAATTTTATTCTACCAAGAATGCAAACTCACCTATAAATCAACTGTTTTGACATGTAAATCAACATCTATATTATTATTTTTATTTAGAGACACCGCCTTTAGAATAGACACTGAATATGTGCTGGGTGTTTTTGCCATTTATAACGGACAGACTGAACTTTTATTAAGCCAGTCTTAGCAACAAAAAAGGTGCAATGCACGTGCTCTTGTCCAGCTAACTGAAGAGGAAAAGAAATAAAGAAACGTATCTGTAAAGCAAAGTAAATAGAACTTATGGAGTCATAAATGTTTTAGAAACACACATATAAATTATTTCAACCAAGGGTTTAGATCTCGAATCGTTATTCTCGTTATGAATCGAGATTTTAAAACGATACGATATTTCTCGTATCGTTGTTCAAACGAGACGACTTTCAAAAATTCTCGTACGGAAGTAAAAAACATGAGACAAAATTATGTACATTTTCATTAAAGCAGAGATAACGGCGCTACTTTTCACTTACAGTAGCGGCGCTCTTTTTTATGAGTAGCGTTAGCAACTCTGCATGACACCACTTTTACATACAACGAATATATATCAGCAGTCATAGGTCATGACTCCAACCAATGATCTTGCGTCGGCTTAATCATCCTGCTATAATCACCTCTCGAAATTTCGTCTCTTGATCCGTCCGTCCAAATTTGGCTGGTGAAACCTATCAATCAGGACACCACGACCCGATTTCTTGCAGGTTATAACTAATAGCTAAGTTACTACGTTGAAATTAATAAGTGATAATATTTCAACAGAAAAATCAGCAAATGAGTCGTACGCGTCAACTGTGATTCAATTTTAACTTTATTAAAAGTAAGATTGTTCGATCTTTTGTTAATAAAAAAATTAGTTAATTTCAATATATAAATGCATCGGTTGAGAGCACTGTTTTACGAAGACATATATATATATAATTAAAAAAATATAAATATCATTTCAGATAATCAAAAAATTTACAAATAAAAAATGAACAACACAAATTTGCTCCATATACTGGTGACGTTAATCAAAAATATTTTTCATCAACATTTACAACAAAAATTGGGGATAATAATAATAAATATCATCATCAAAATTTGATGAAACTAAAAATTTTATAAAAAAAAAAAACAATAAATATAAATATATACAATTACAAAAAATGATTCATTAAATTTACATTTATTGAAAAACTTGCGAAATGATTAGATAAAGAAAAAAAAGATTTAAGAGTTGAGTTCAGACTTTAATCCTCGACCTCGATGACTTCACATTTATGGTACTGAGAATTCCTTTGATCTGCTTCGATACCTAAATGAAAGACAAACATTAAGGTGCTGCCGTACAAGGTATACAATAGATAGGTAGGTAGGTTATATCCCCCATATATAAATTATATACAGGAGGGCATAAAACTGAAATCGATGAAATAAATTCAAGCCGCTAAGTAAGCATGTCTTTCTCAACGAATACAATAATCATTGAATAAAGAATATAATATGATGCACGTGCCTAAACGATGGCGTACAAACCAACATCACTCACCCCTTCGTGATACTCCAGCTGATCTTTTAAATATTCCATGAGGATGTCGTTGAAATCTTCGATACGTTCCTTGTGGAAGTGGGTAACCTCTGCAGCCAGTGTGGCCGTCACAACATTCACTCTGTCGTTCATCTCACTTTCCTCCTGCTCCGACAGGTTGCCCTTCTTTGAGGAAGCCTTCTGCATGGCTGTCTGTTTGAGGTTCAGTCATTTGTTTGGCGTTGGTAATTAATGTTAACATCAGTTGATTGACATGAAATAATGTTTACAGGGTTTGTAAACTGTTGAAATAAAAATTACAACGTTTTAAAATGATCAAACAATATAACATAACGTTAACAATTTATCAACTACCCAGCCTACAAAACATCCATCCAACCAGCCCCCAGCCAGCCAACCAACCAACTAACCCAACAAACCGATCTTTTTAGCCAGCCAAACAACCAATCAGCCAGCCAGCCAACCAACCAACCGACCAATCAGCCAACCAACTAACTTTCTGAATAATCATGATGTCTGGCACATTCTTCAGTATGGAGTTGTACTCCCGAATTATTGCAAGTAGGGACTTTGTAGCACCAACGCACTTTCAAATATTAACATCAATAACGTATATAACAACCCGAAGTAGTTGCATCTAAATTGTGAGTTCATGCTGGACAGAAACAATAAAAATTTCTGATTATGAAGAAATGTAAAAAAATGCCCAAAAAATGAATTTCATACTCAATATGCAACAAGTAAAAATAACAAGTCTGCAATCAGTGCATTGAAACTGTGAGGCACCCTTTTGTATATATTAGGTAGATGGGTAGGTAGGTAGGTAGGTAGGTAGGTAGGTAGGTAGGTAGGTAGGTAGGTAGGTAGATAGGTAGGCACGTAGCTGGGTAGGTGAGGGTGTAGGTGAGCAGTATTAGTCAATCAACCAGTCAATCAACCAATCAATCACCCAATCAGCCAGTCAGTCAATCAATCAATCAACTAACGCACCTTCTTACGAAAGAGGATAGCAGAATCGATGTACAACTTTCCAACCTCCCTGTACAAGACTGCCAGTTCGTTGCTTCCTGTTAAGTAGTTAGTTGAGATTTTTCCATTCATTCAAAATTAAAATTAGTAGATCCATCCATTCATTCAATCAGCCCGACTAATCCATTTATTTATCCATCCATCCATTCATCTGACTACCCATCTATCTATCCACTCTTAACTAACTATCTAAAGTGTTCAATTCAAAAGTTTGTGCCAGGGATGCAAATGCATTGGCTGTTTTCTCATACTGCTTTTCAACAGCTGATTGATTGATTGATTGAATGTTGGATGGAAGAATGAAGAATGAACGAATGATGGATGGAAGAATATAAAGGTGTATAAATAAATAAATAATGGATGGATCGATTAATGAAGAGTTGAATGAATAAATGTTTCGATAGATAAATGAATGAATGAAAACATCCACAAGAGCGGCAAGTGGAGTAATGATTTGGATGGATGATGTTCGTATTAATTGTATTATATTAATTATCATTGGCACCATCATCAACTTCACTATCCTCCAATCAGTGCAATCATCATTTTCATCATCATTAAAAACATCACGTCATCAGCTTATATCACCACTAATATGATTAATAATTTATTAACTATTTCCTTCCTCACCGCCAATGTCGTTATTGGCGGACATAAGCAAATTCTTCTTTCTATTCTAATAAATTACATTTCCTAATAACACCATCATTAGATTAACATCATCGCATTAATATCGCCACATCATTGTGACATCATTATCTTAACACCATCACATACACACACACACGCACACACACACACGCGCGCGCACACACACGATAATTAAAGTAGAAACGAACAAAGAACATGGCTCTTGAGAAAGGAGGAAGACGTCTCTTCAAAAATAGCACATGAGTTCTCCATACTTTTTGTAAATGAAACAAACTGATCCAGTAATTTCTCACTGCATTACAACAATCAGTTTATACAAATAACTGCTAAATTAATAATTGGACCGTTAAACAAATTAATTATACAATCAACCAATTAATTGAGATTAATTTATTAATATCATTATTATTAATTAGAGATGCATAGAGATCTTGGCAAACCTCCCAACTCTTTCTCCCAAGCAAGATGGGTGCCATGCAAGCTTACCAAGTCTGTCATCACTTTCTGATCTTCAAAAACAAAACATCTTCTTACTTAGTTAAACTTTCTCTCATAGCTCACTCCACCTAAACCTACAGATATCCTAATATTATCCCTGTCCTAAATCCCAAAATCTCCAGGATTTCATAGCTTTCAACGTTTTTCATTCAATTCCTCATCCCATTTCTTAGCAGGCATGATACAACAATCCGAAACACATCCCAACAACCTATAATTTCAAAAAATTAAACTGAGCCAACTATCCCGCAACAACAGCCTACGTACATCTCAGTGCGTTTCAGACCTTCCTTGCTAAGAGAACTACAGATGGGTAATAATTTGAATTAAACAAACGTGTACCTCACCATGTCTCTCTGTTGACCTTGGGTGCCTTTATGAGGTAGAAGAATTGGCCACCTACATACTGGTCCTTGTCGAATAACTTCTTTGAATCTGAGTATCTCTAACAAGTGCATGTGTGTTTATGTGTGTTTATTTGTATGTGTTTTTATGTGTGTGTGTGTGTGTGTGTGTGTGTGTGTGTGTGTGTGTGTGTGTGTGTGTTTATGTGTATTGGTTTTATTAAAGTTACTGTATGTTTTGGGCTGTATGTTTCTTTGCTGATATTAATGAGTGTTTGCATTGAAATGTGTAAGCATGTAGTATGTGTGAATGTAGTATGTAGGCATTTTATTATGCATGCATGTGCAGTGCATACGTGATGATGATTATTACAATAATCAACGCAACCACCAACATTTGGATGTATTGCTTCAGAGGTAAAGCAATGAGTTATTCACTATATCAATCTCAAATAAATTCATGTAATGTGGGATAACCTACAATCTCTTTGATAAGGATGCAAGTAAATTCAAAACTGAAACGTTAAATATTAACATTTAATAAACATTATATCGAAAAATGGAAAAATATCATGAACGAATGTAGAGCTGGAAGTAAAGACCTTGGCGTCAGTAGTGCTGAGAAACAAATCCCTGAAAACGTTGGACTGGCTAAGGACGGGGTGTGTCGATATTCTGTTCACCCATCTCTGTAGAAGTTGTCGCTTGCATTCTGTTTCATCATCTTTTGAATCAGCTGTTTTGATTGGTCAGCCAATAAAATCATATTTAAAAATGATCTTCTGATTGGTCAAAAAGCCTATGTTAAATAAATAATGAGGAAAGCAAAAGTTTTTACCACATTGCTGGATGGCTCTCTTATCAGGCAGAGGTGGAAGGAATGCCATGGAAAACTTGCAGGACAACTTCTGGTTCAACCATTCAAACTGACTGATCTTCCTGCTGACTTGGATGTTGCTGAACTGTTTGTTTGTTTGTTTGTTTGCTTCTTTAGATGATGGAACATGCTGATATCATTAGCGTTAGTTTTCTCATTAATGATATTGATGATGAAGCAAAACCAAAATTCACATTAAATTTGAACATTATTTTAACAACAGTGAAAAACTGAATGAACTTACAGTTGGAATCAGCTGGTAGACGAGGTTTGTTTTTATGCCTAACATTGCCTTCTCCTTCTTCACAGAAATAACCTGGCAGGTGTATTTCTCTTTGGGATCAGCCCAGGTGGGGATGTCTTGTTTCAACTTGTTTGGAGAGAAAAAATTAAAATTTGAATTGAAAGTCATTAAATTTTGCCTTTGAGCTACTAATATTTAAACCAAATACTTGATTATATGATTAATTGGCCCCTAAATGATGGATAGCAAAAATGATTTTGAACATTTTACAGTGCAAAGACTGTAAATAACAACAAAACAGGAGCAACTAACGATGACTTCATATTCGAATTTGGGATCACCTGCTGCTGGCTTGGAAAGGATGAATGTTTCTGTGTCTTTTTCGCAGAATCTGTTTCAAGTGAGAATTTTTATTTTCATATTGATTGCAAGTTGTATTATTTTAAAATTATAAATTTCATTTATTTAGAGATTGACGATAGATTTCACCAAAGATCAACATCAAGTACTGCATCTTAATGAATAAATGAGCAAAACCTCTGTCTATCTACACTACAGGTATATAACATTATAATTTACAAAAATAATTCAATACATCTATTATTTGTTTTGTTTTGATATACAGAGTGTGGATGTGGTTTTTTTTACTCCTTTTTCTGTCTCTTTGGGTTTCCCTCTCTCTCACTCTCTCTTCCAATCTTTGAGTTTTGCTTTTTTATAAATTAATCATTAATATAACATGTCATAATTGCATAGTTTATAATATAAAAATTTATAATATATTATTTAATTTAATTTTTAATAAGCTGTGAAATAATGAAAGCGAAAGGAAACTAAATAAAAAATTTTAAATCGACTTGTTTGCAAGCTTTTGGTAACGAATGAAAGCTTTCGTAAACATAATTATAAATTTCTAATATTTTAAAATTGTTATTTTGATATTTTTAATTCATCAATTTATTGTTTTTGCTTTTTTATTATCTTCGTTTTTTAAAGTACATTTTTCAAAAAAGACCACCTGAGCTGAAGTTCTGCTTAATCTGCTCTAAAACTAAATGAAGATTAAATGGTATAAAACTATGGTAAGCTATTGATCAATCTATGAAAGGTTAAAGGTCAATGGACTTTTGCACTCTTCCAAAGTTAAGAGGAATCAGCAATACACAAACATGGTACATGAATAGAAATAGTGCAAACAAAGCATCCCTCACGCACAAGTTATGCAATAAGAGTGGGTCCTTTTGTCATGCTCGAACCAGGTCACTTCACACACTACGAAACAGGACCAGGGGCCTTTAACCACTAGACCATAACGATGCCTAAACTAAAAAATCAATAAATACTTTGTGATTAACTCAAGTCTTTTTTTATTCATTTATTGCGGCATCCAAATATTGAACAAGCCATATTTTCTCAACTCGCTTAACAGACAAACACACGAGAACCGCTGCAAAACCATCAGTGATTTTCGACTGTACAACGTTCGAGAGTAGAACTTGCTGCTTTTAATGTTTTTAACGAATATTTCTAGGTCATCAAAAATTAATTTAACGCATCTCTATAATTATGCCCACAAATTAACATGAATGAACTCACTCGCTGAATCTTTTGTTCTTGGGTAGTCTGATGCTCTTGTAATCTAATGCGTTTGCGTATACGCCGTTATGTGGGTCATCGTACTGCAATTATTTTTATTAAAATCGATGATATTATTAATTGATTGATTAATTGATTAATTAGGCAATCAATAATTTAATTGAATACTTTTTGTTGTTTTTCAAACTAAATTTCACAATAGGAGATATTTTTATGAAAATAAACATATTTTCATTATAAAAAAATTCATGTTATACTAACGTCATCGTCATCAAAATCATCCTCGTTGTTTGAGGCTGATGGCCAAGCGTTTGGACTTGATTGTGTTTTACCTCTTCTTGTCGCCATCTTCTAATTTTCAATCAAATCTATCTATCAGCTGATCAGTCAATCAATCTATCTATCAATCTATCATCAATCAATCAATCAATCGATGGATCGGTCAAGCTTTTAATGTCCAACTGTTTAATCCAAGTATTTAATTTTTAATTAATAAAATGAAACTTTTGTTTGTTTTAGATTGTTTCAGCATTCCATTTTCGTTCAACGCTAATAAATGGATACTTGATTTATTTTATATAAACTTGCTTAAACATTCATTCATTCACAATTTCCATTTTCGATGATTATTACCAGTTCAACGAACAAGACGACAATCAGCAAGGCGACAACTAGTGAAATAATTAATTACTCCTACAATTAACCTCCCGACTGATTGATGTCTCTTTTATTTAAGGAAACTTTTTGTTCTCAGCCACTTTTTGTCGCGACGCTGATGTTGCTGATGATGATGATGATGACGACGACGACAAAGAAGCTGGTGACACCAGAAAGTTTTGGTGATGATGCGCTAGTGATAATGATGAAGATGATGAGGAAAATGATGATGAAGATGGTGCTTATAAAAATGATAATGCGAGCGATGATAATTCGAACGTGATTGTGATATCAATCAATTAGCCAGGCAAGAAATTAATCCATAATCATTTAGTTAATAATCCTGAGTTAAAGATAAAATATATGAGTATATCTAGTACCCATATATAGTGTTGCTACGTTCATTTAAACATGTACTTCAGTTCAATTTCCACAAAAGATTATGTGACTGAGATAAAACTACTATTAGCGTATTATAATTTTAACGACTTTATATACACATATACATGTTTAATACATTTATTTTTATACTACAATATAAACGATGCCTATATTCGCGAACATTCATGCAATACGCATCACGTTTTCAGATTTGTATAGGCGCTTACATTCACATCAGCGCATTATTTTAAATATATTATAAATATAAACATTAATAAATATAGAAAACATATTAGCATTATACAAAAATACATATAAGTTACATATAATATAATCTCACGTAGGCATATATAGACAGTATAAGCACATGCCTAAAGAGCAAATTGTTCTGCTGAGATCTACTACGGTAATCACACCAATGGTTAAGATGAACCGTCTAAATGAATTCATTCACTCTGTATACCAATTGATAGTACCAATATGAACATAGGTTTTCAGTGCTACATGTTACTTGTGTGTATATGACTGCCTGAGCGTGTAATTTGCATCGTTACGTTTACCTAGCGATGTAAAATACACCTAGGTATTTTAAAAAATTTTTTTTTAATCTTCAATTTTTTTTCAAAATGATTGTCCAGTAGATTTATGTGTGTGTTTGATGTGTGTGTGTATGTAAGTGTGTATGTGTGTGTATCAGTGTGTGTGTATGAGTGTGATGTGGCCGATCTAGAAAACTTTGATAGGGAGAGCCAATGTTTAAATTTTCACGGCAGGGGGCCAAAAGGTTGACCGGGGCCAAATTTGTGGCAGTGTTGTGGCTGACAACCTTTTCTTTGTTTATTCCGTCCAATTATGATCAATTTTTCGACACAAAACTGTGCTTTTTATTGTTAAAAAATGTGCTTTACTGACTTTTATTAAGAAAACTGCTCACTTGTTTACGCATAGTACATATAACTTCAATATAACAGTATAACTTCCTTGTTTGTTTTAACAAGTGAAAAAACTTCGGATTCCAAACAATCTGATCAGCCGGCTTATTTTATTTAATTATTCTAATATTTTATTTGTAATGTTTCTAAGATAGTTGCTGTTGTTATTTTTATGTTCTTTAATTATTAGCGATAATTGTCATCTGAACAGTTACATAAGTTTTCAAGTTTCCATGTTGTCTTGGTAATTAAATTTTAATATAACTTTTTGAAGTTTTTTTATGCGTTATGTATTTTTTGCTATTTTAGTTTTTCTGAGTCATACATTGTTCGCCAGTGTATTGATAAGATTGAAAAAAGCTCATAGCACAACAATAATAAGAAGAAACAAAGAAAATGAAATTTGCGTGTCAACTTTAGTTTTATCTTTACGTATAAAACATAACGAATGTTTATAGTTAGTTTATATAACTGTGTGTCGACCAGATGGTGATGCAAAAAGATCCCGGCCTATCACATGCAACACACATGTCGTTGCATTTTCTGAAAATTATTCAAGAAATAAAATCTATAATAATAATCTATAATATATAAATTATAACTGATGTATGATACAATATTTAAACCCAAACGCCCCGGTTTACGATCGATCGATTGATTGATTGTTTGATAATTTTATTGACAAGGAGTTTTATTCCTAGCTAGAATCAACTGCAATAAACAACGAGATATCAATATCAACAATATCAATAGTGAATATTTCCAAGCGAGGAGGAATTATATCAAGGTGAAAAAATGTAATAAATGCTTTGTAAGTTTTCAAGAATTATATATATATATATATATATATATATATATATAGATGAGTGTATATATATACATTAATAAATAAATATATATATATATATGTGTGTGTGTGTGTGTGTGTGTGTGTGTGGTGTGTAGATGTGTGTGTCTGCATGTGTGTGATTACTTTTGACCGAAATTTGACTTAATTTAATTGTAGGTGTAGGGCCTGAAATAGTTTATATTCAAATCAAATTTTTAAAAAATTTATATAGAGCCCTAAGAACATTTTTTATTGCGGTGGGGGGGGGCTCAGTCCCGGAACCATCCCTTGCCTACCACTTTGCTATAAATTGTAGTACTAAGGCTGATAATGAAAATATATACAACAAATAATATTAATCAGAATAACATTGGTATCGTTATAAATATATAGTGATGATATTGATATTAATAAATATCTTTATTATGTTTTATAATTTATATAATTTTTAATTATCAACGAAAGTGTGAATTTCCTAATAAAATTTATCAAACTAGATTTTGTATGCGTGTGTCAATTTTCTATGTACAATGAATAAAATATCATTCTAATATAATCTTAATCATCACTACATCATCATCATTGTTATCATCATCATCATTTTCGTCATCATTATCTTCATCACATTATGTCATTACGTCATACCATGTCATCAGCCTCACGTCATTCCATAATGTTATCAGCATCATCTTCAACCTCATCACATTATCGTCATCATAATGACACGAACGTCACATCAACATCATCACAATCACATCATCATCATCATCATCATCATCATCATCATCATCATCATCATCATCACCACAACCGTCACCATCATCATCATCATAATCACATCATCGTCATGACATCATCAACACCGAAATGACATCAACTTTTATTCTTCTCTTCCTTCTTCCATCTCCGTGGAACAAACCACACGCCACAATTGCTGCTTGAACAATATTTATCGTTGATAATTTTAATTTGTTTTCAACTGAATATATAATTAGTCAATCAAATTAATTATTAAGATGTCAATTAGAATAATAAAAATAATAATTAGCCAACGAATGCGCCATATAATAATAATACGAAAAATGAATCTATGAATCATAGAGCTTAAATAATTAAATTTAATAAATAATAAACTTGACAGTCGGTCGGTCGGTCGGTCGGTCGGTCGGTCGGTCGGTCGGTCGGTCAGTCAGTCAGTCAGCCAGCCAGTAACTCAATCAATCAATCAAATCAACCAACCAATCAATCAATTGAATCAATTATATTCAATTATATTCATGTCCATATAAGCTCAGTCAATAAATAAATCATTCCGTCTCAATATTTATATAATATGGAATTATACATCATATAATCAATTAATTACATATTTATTATGAATATTAACCATATATTATATGATAGTATATCAATATTAATATAACATAATAAACATTGAATATTAATAAAAAATATTATAAAAATTTATTAGAATGAAAAATGAATTAAATAATTTTGAAATTAATTAACCATCGTTAATAAATGAAAATAAATAATTAATTAATCGATGTTAATTAGTTAATAAATAGAATTAATTAACTAGTTAATCATCTCTCTCTTCGTCCTCTTCCTTCAATCCCTCCCGAATCATACGACTGATGTACTCCCTACGTGACGGGTCTGGTATCAAGTTGTTCTGGGGGTAGGTAGGTGGGGTGGGGTGGTTTATAGAGGGTGGTTTAAATAAGCAAACCAAAAAATCAACTCACAAAACAACATCGCCAACAAAAACATGCTTCCACAGCAACAACAACGACATCGAGCGGTCCAACAACGACTCACATCCTGAATATTCTGAAGAACATGTGACATGGTCTCCATGGTTTTCAACCTTGACCTCTCGTAACCTTCCATGATTTTTGCCATCTCGTTTGACATCTTCTCCAATTTATCCACCTTGTTCCACAGCAGTGACGTCATTTCTGGCTTAGGGCCGGCACTCTCCATAGCCATCTTGTTCGATAGCATTTCCTTGTCCAACTTGGCCTAAGGCGGGAATGCATGGATTGTGTAGTGTAGCGTTACTATTTCAATTCATCATTATTCATTCATTCATTCATTCATTCTTTATCACCTCATCATCATCACCTGATCGTCACCCTCATCATTACCTCGTCACCATTATTCATTCATTCATTCATTCATTCATTCATTCATTCATTCATTCATTCATTCATTCATTCATTCATTCACTCACTCACTCATTCATTCATTCATTCATTCTTTATCACTTCATCATCATCATCGCCTGATCGTCACCACTATCATCACTTCATCATTATCATTACCTGATCGTCACCATCATCATCATCATCATCATCATCACCATCATCATCATTCTCTTCCTAACCTGCTGCCTCTCCAGATCGGCCGCCATGTTGTCCATCTCGGCCCCGTCCAGGTTCCTGTTTCCGTCCGAGTCGTACCTGGCGAAGACTGCCTCGATCTCTGCATCTGCATAGCCACGCCTTTGAAAATGTTTCGCGTATCAAAGTTGTGCTCTGGTCAATCGATAACACCGAATGATAATTACAACAACGATGGATGCGCCAACGTAACGCACGCACTTCTTCATATTGTGTCTCCATTCTTCAAAATCGACCACACCGTCGTTGTTGAGGTCGCCACTCTTCACGGCCGACTCGATGTCTTCGAGTTTCTCTTTCTTCAAGTGCAGCTTGTCCATCATCTTCAACGCTCCCTACGTTTCAATTGAAATTTTACTTCCTGTGTTGGTTGCTTGAGTGTTTTTTGGTCAGTTTATGTCACATTGGCAACCGGGTTGCAACAAAATTGAAGTCTTATTAAAAAATTAAGTTGAACGAAAAATTATAGAATGATTTGGATTAACCGAAACTAAAAATTCAACTAGCAACATTAGCCAAAAAAATTAAAAAATTAATAAAAATATTGATGTGCAACCTGCTTGAAATAATCTCCCATCTCAAATTCATTCTTCGCCTCGGCCAGTTCACTCTTAACTTCGGAGTAGGTGTCATTTATGATGGCCAGAAACATATTGAGAAGAATAAAGAACATAAAAAAAACAAAGCAGACGAAGTAGATGGGTCCGAGCACTCTGTTGGCCTGCTGCAGACTGGCGAAGTCGAAGTCGCCGAGAATGAAGCGGAACAACGTGAATCTGGCAAGTAAATGTACTTCATCGCATCAGTTATAACAAATTATTATTATTATATGTAAATTTTGATGCAAAATATAGTTAATTAAACAAGGTCAAATTTGGAAAAGTCCAAGTTTTATCGTAATTTATCGCAATTTTGGTAACTTTCAGAATTACTAATGAAATGTTTGTTTAAATATGAAACGTCAAGACAAACATGCAAGTTCCGAGTGAGTTGTAGTCGGGAACCTGGGCGCCGAAAAGCAGGTATCCAAGTTGAGCGAACGCCAGGAAGAAGATGAAGAACATGACCGCAAACCCTCCGAGGTCTTTGGAACATTTGCTCAACGTGGAGGACAGCTGTGTCATCGTCTTGTTGAAGCTTATGTATTTGAAAATCTGTTCAAGCAAAGAATCGATTGCTCTTTATTTTTTTAAATGTTAATTACCAGTTAAATCACAAATAATTTGTTTAATTGTGTATTTATTAAAAAAATCGTAAAAATATTAAAGAGCAAATAATTCACCAGAAAAGGTTAAATCAAATTTAATCTTTTAGTCATAAAACTCAGCTGTTCTAAAGAAGCCAACCTTGATCCAGGAGAAGAAGACCATGATGGCGAGGGCCGAATTGGCCATATCCTGACAGTAACTGAGGAAAACAAAGTTGGCATACTTGTCCGGATTTTGAAGCAACTTATCCAGCTCGTTGTTCACGGAAATAGTCCTGTAGACGTCAAAAATGCAACAACAAACACCGACCAAAATGTTCAGAACGTCCAAAATGTTCCAGAAACTTTTGAAATAAGCGAGCTTGTGCATGCGAATCTGTGCGAAGATTATTTTTTCATTTATTGAGTTATCATATTACTAGCGACATCATCTTCATCATCATCCTTATCATCACCTCAATGATCTCTTCTACAGTATAGTATATGAGGAAGAGGATGAAGAAGATCTCACAGGCCAGCACGAAATAGTCCATGGGTGTGACGTACCTCAGCAGTTTGGAGGTCTGCAGGGTGTACGCAGGGAATAGGCCCCCCGTGGCAGGCAGCTCTGCAACCAGTCTGATGTGATGGTGCTTGTGTGAAGGTGCCGTGTGATATTGATACTGTAATATCATCTCGTTATACTGGCATTTATCATTGTCGTTTATAATCGTCAGCAGAACGTTATTATTTCTTATAACTATTATTATTGTTATTATGATTATTATTAATAATATAATTATTGTTATTATTATTATTATTAATTATTATTATTACTTTCAACGTAAGCCCAACCTTACGACACAGAACAGATTGATGTTGCCGTTGTAGAGGGTGAAATCGATGATGACCGCCCTAGTCCCGCGGTCGATCCAGAGGTTGTCGAATAAGTTTTGTACGAGGGCCTGTGAGTCTTCGAGATTCAGTGCCAGGTCCTGTGCAAACCCTCCGCCACCGTATGATGAGATTTGCCCGCTGTAACTCGAACTCTTCATCTCTGATGAATCTCTGTACTGCCATCTGTTTGCGTGCGTGAAGGAATGTCAGCCAATTACACGTAAGTTGTGGATAACTTGCTTTGTTGTAGGTGCTTTCTAAGACACCGGACCTCAGTAGAAATTTTTATTTTTAAAAATAATTTAAACTAACAAATTTAACAATGTCTATTGGAAATATAACCAACAAACTTCATGACAATAACAAACACCAACAACAACAACGTCAACAACAACAACGTCAACGTCAACAACAACAACAACAGCATTAAGAACAACTACCACAACAACAACTACTGCTACTACTACAACAGCAGCAACAGCAACCACCACAACTCTTACGCCGTGCCGTTGATGCCACCGAAGGAGTGCTTGAATTCGTTGTCGCTATTGTAGGAATCGAAACACTCCCTGATGTATTCCTGAAAGTCGTCAGGGATGATGCAGCTGTTGTTACGCACCTTCACCTGTGTAGCAGTTTAAATGAATTATGAAAATCTTGTTTTTTTTTTATTAATTAATTCCAAATTTGATTGAAAAAAATCAAGTCGAGAAAGAATCTAGCTAGAGCAGACTGCAGTTAACTATAACATGATTATGTAAATCTAATCTTACGTCTAGGGTTGCTTAGTCGTCATATTCGGACATTTAATATCAGAGATTGAAAAAAATGACCCAAAAATCACTTTAATCGTCATTATTGTTATTTGCCATTCTATACCCTTTACCTCCATTATTAAAATCACCACTAACTTCAACGTCAACATCATTTTGTTTACATCACTGTTTACTTTTAATCTAATGTTACGTCATTTTCGCGTTGCCACCTTTTTTTATCATAGCATCATCTTTTTCCGGTTTATTGGTACTGTATCGCAATATCATCATTATCGTCGTCGTCGTCATATACATCATCATCATCACCGTCATCATCATCTACATCACCATTTACATCATCATCATCCTTCTCATCACCTGTCTGATTCGGGGAACACCCAGCAGCTTGTTCTCATGCATAACGAATCCAAACTCTTGATCGGTGAAGTTCATCTGGTTGTACCAGCTGTCAGGGTACAAGCTGTTTAACAGGTTGTTCTGCATAAACTGATGATGATGATGATGGGGGGTGATAGTTGTGATGATGAGGATGATGGTGACGATGATGCTAGTTGTGATGGTGATAATGAAGATGAAGATGAAGAGAATGATGAAAATGGTGATGATGATACTAATTGTGATGATGATGTTGGCGGTGGTGGTGGCCAATCATGATGATGAAGAAAGTGATTATTGTGATGATTTTAGTTTCATAATGATGACAGAAAAACAAATAATTATAAAAAAAATTATAATTAAGAGGTGAACTAACAACAACGTTAAGCAAAAAAATTACATTACCACACACACAAACACACACACACACACACACACACACACACACACACACACGAACACACAGGCGTAAAGACTTACAGTCCAGAGATCTTCAGTGGACGACATGCTGGTGAATGTAGTTAGGCTGCCATCAGTGATGGGAGATCCGATGAAGAGACTGTTGATGGCTTGGTTGTAGTAGAACATGGAACCACTGGTCATCCCGAAGGTCACTAACAAGAAAAGGGTGATGATGAAATTAAACATTCTAATGAAGAAAAATTATAATTATAATTATAGGATGATGTAGATGGCAGAAGTGGAGTAAAATTACAACTCACTGACGCAGAGGACGATGAGAAATAGGATGTAGACGACAAGTTCTCTGAGGGTGGTTTTTATTTTGATGTTGCTGTCTTCGTTCTCGTTCAACGTGTCTTTTGTCGACCAGAAGTCTTCAAATAAAATGTCAGAAAATTTTAAACAGTGGTTAATGATTAATTAATGGTTATGATTTTATAACAACTAAATGTCCGAGTTTTTGTTTGTTTAAAATTTCACGTGAATTAAAATAACTGATACGAACATCTCAACCCGTTCGTGACTTTTCCGAAAAATCCATTTTTCTGTTGCAAGGAAGTGCTGCTGCTGCTGCCGATGTTTTTCTTATCGCCGTCCTCGCCTGCGCTTCCTCCTTCACTCATCTCATCCCAGTCACGTGATCCAGACATCTTCTTTTATTCAGAGCTAACTATTTGCGAGTTGTACGTTTTGTCGTGGAGTTTATCGTGTGAGGTCGGTTTTAAGACTCAATTGCTGTTGTAATTCTTTTAATGTTGTGACAAAACTTAATATCATATTCTGATAAAATATTTCACAAAAAATATTGAGCAAACAAATTATTATTAAAAAGTTGGATTAATGAATCAAAACGTTAAGTTGATAGAATTTTAGTTATTGGGTAAACATAATGCGAAGCTCAATTATTTTTCACTCTAATCTCATCAAACTCTTCTGTTAAAAAATTCGGAAGAGCTGGAAAAGCATACAAGTTGGAGTAGCATCCGACTTGAATCGTTTTATTATAAAAAAAAACAAACAAAATGAAACGCGTACCTATTTTTTTTTATTGACATCATATCTAACGATTGAAATTTAACAACGAATGAAATTATTCACCTTTCGAAAATTATGGGTTTCTTTCAGCTAGAAATATCAAACGACTTCAAAAAAAGTTTCAAATCGAACTGAATGTTCTCAATAATATCAATATTCGTTTCTTATTGTTTCGTAGCAACCAACTTCCGACGGCCAAACAAATTTATAATTGATGGAACTATGTGGCAAAACTAGCATACGTTTCCGTGGAAACTGATTGAACTGATTGGAAACCGGTCGATATCGTTAAGGTTACCATTTGTGCGTAACAAACATTGCATAAACTTAAGTTAATTTTAGATGTTTACGCTTAAAGTATGATTGAATCTGCAATGTTCATAATTAACTCATTCATAAGAACGTTGATCTTTATGTGAAATATAAACGCAATAGCTTTTTAAAAATAAACCCGGAATATTACCCTCATTAATGATTGATGATTACTACCGACGTCACTCAGTTGGTTACGTGGCAAACACCGAGTGTATGCGTTGAAGAGATTTTTTTTTTAGAAACATTTGAATTTATTTTTTCAAATATATTTGAATGGATGATGGTCGATCGTTTAAACAAAGCTGGTGAGAGTATTTTATTTTTTACCTTAATCAAAACTTCGGAAAATCACTGTCACAGTTTTTAACGACTCTACTTCTCTGCCCAATAACTAAACGCGAAACGATTATTCATCTTTACCTATTATATCACAGTGGCATGATGTTTGGCTAAAAGACCTAAAACGTTATAACAGTCGATGTAGGTACTTAAATCTTAATGAATGGTTAGCAGAAACATAGCGTTGAGATTTCTTTACAGTTTTCAATTATTTCCAGTATTGTGTAATGGTTTTTTCAAATGTTGACGAAAGCCAGGGGTGGGCAAACTACGGCCCGCGAAGCCTTGTTCGCCAAAAAAGGTAGTCAGCTAGACATTATGACTAACAAAGGAGCCACAAATCTTAAAAAAATTCTTCTCCAGGTCGAGTACATATGCGGCCCTTCAAAGGTAAGATAGTTTTCAATGAGGCCTTCACAGCAAAAATCTTGCCCACCCCTGCCATAAGCAGTTAGTGCATAGATGCTTGGGAAAGTGTTCCAAATTTCAGCTTGCTTAACATTATCTTTTAAGAAACCATAAAATTTGGAGAGCAAAACACTGCTTTTTAAACCATGATGATTGGCTTCGCAAAACAGTATCTTTTAATCTGCTTAGCTGCAACTAATTTAATTGAAATAAAATTATAATTTTGTTCAACCGTAAAGAATGAAAAAGGGCGTTATTTTAAATACTTTTTAAACGAAAAAATTTTTAGGTATTCGCATGAGTCTTCCAACTATTAATTTATTTAATAAATATGAATGAAACAATTTATTATCACAACTGTTCATCAAAGAAAGTCTTTAGTTGCAACTCTGGAGACTACAGAATCAACAATCGTCGAACATGATAATTCTTTTTCTGTTATTCCGTAAATCTGCAGACAAAAATAACCAGCTGGTTATTTGGTTGGTTAATTCAGATAAGATGTTGTACGTAAGATAAATATGACCTAAGGTTCAAACTTAAATAGAAACTTCATCATAATAAATATCAGTTGTTTATTCATTAAAATGACATCCAAAAATCCTTAAAATTTGAGAATACTAAAATCTAATTGAACCTGGCATCAAGTATAACTACTTAACATTTACTAGTTGGATATAATGATTACTTTTCATACAATTTGGTAAAAGGCAGCAAAAAATGTACATTTTAATAATAATTTCAGCATTATCAAAATAAATAACTCTTGTCACAAGCAACTAAATCATATATAATATTATATCCTAACCATTTTAATGTCTTGTAAGTTTGAAATAGACTGGAGATCAGATATTGATTTAAATGTACATTTAATGTTTTTGAGTAAGTTTTGTAGATACGTTGTTTCATCCGTTGTGTGGACAGCCACCACCAATACTGATTTTGAATTCTCTCTCGCACTAAATCTCTTTATTGAAGTTGCTATCTATTGAGATCGGCCATTTTAAAATGGAGAAGTGATAAAGTTAAGTAATCATAAAAAACAATTGTGTTTAAATTTGTGATGATAAATAAACTAATAATGATATAAATTCAAATTATAGATTTAAAAATTCCAATGTTTATAGATATATTTTTATTTATTACATAAAATTTTATTTTTTTTTATATATGTACTTACATTTTTTGAAGGGGATACTGAAAAAAGAACTTCAGATTGGAAAGATTTGGTGATCATCTTATTGTTTGATTTGTTTGTCAGTGCTTTCAGGACAGCCACATAAACTTGAAAGATGTCTACAATCTAAAAATAATAAAATATCAAATAGATAAATTTAATTGAAAATAATGTAACTTTTGTAAAATTTACAATTTAAAATTAAATTATTAAATTATCATAATGATGTTATCTTTCTTTTAACTTACTTAAAGTTAATTAAACAAGCTATTTTATTTGAATTTGAGAATGATTATTGGATAATCATTATTGATTAATTTTTAAAATTGAGAAATTTGTTTTATTTGAATTTTAAGTGTAATAAGTAAATAAATAATCAGTAGTAATACTATTACTCAGTAAAAATTACTGTAATTATTGTAATAGGATAGTAATACTATAGTAATACTACTATAGTAATATATAGTAATACGATTACTGTATTACTGTAATTTGTAATAGGATAGTCGATAGGATAATTTTGAAAAACCACAACAGACAACAAACAGCCAGTCCAGTGTATTCATATCAGTTGAAATTAATTTGAATATTTAATAAACCTCATTTATTTTATAAGATTGAATTATTGTAAAAATAATTTTCACAATTTGGTTGATTATTTTATTTTTATTTAAAAATTCCTAACTTTTTACGTTTTTAACCTACAAGTTCGGGGTTCAAGAGGACCACGTTCAAATTGCAAGTGACGACATCGTTCAGATCTTCGAAGTTTTCAACATCATCCAACAAAATAACATGAAGGAACTCTCCGGAATCAAACTTGTGAACCTCAAATGCCATGTTGCTTTGGTTTTTTGAAACTGATTTTGCGGAGAAAAAAAATTAGGCAAATACCGGAACACACTGTTTATTTTATTATGTTGAAAAGTAAACTGTTGACAAATATAGTGATGGGGGTAACAAAAACAAAACCTCATTTCATTCCTGGCATCCATGTATATAAATATATATACAAAAATATATATTAAAAATTATAACATATGGTACCAATTTTTTTTTATATGTAAATATGCTACATAAGCATGTGCCACGTACAAATGTACGCTTAACCTCCAAAATTAAAATTTCACTATCTTCAATCCTTACCAATTTTCAAAAGGTTTTCTGATATAACAAGTTAACACACACTCTATCCACATTCTTGCTTGACGTATGACGCACATCTGATTACATTAAACATCAAGCTATTATTACACAAACAAAAATAAGTTTTATTAAATTTTTGCAAAAAAGATGTTTCAAATCAAATTCTGTTCAAGACAATATTCAAATTAGGCAGGAAATGTTCTGAAGAGGGCATAGATTTCAATTTGTCTTCTAAACTGAACAAATTATTTGTCAACTGTTTCAGTGCATCAGATGTTACCTGAATAACAAAAATGCAATGAACTGAAATAATTTCCCAATAGATGATAAATAATGCCGAATAAAAATGACACGGACACAAAATAAAAAAAAATAGCATACACACTCACAGAACAAATGCTAAGACTGAGAAAAAAATGTCTAGTACAATAAGTATTTTCCCCAATGAAAAAAAACGTTTTTGGTAAAGAATTTACTTTGGAAAGATGAAGTGATTTGTCGAGGCTGCTGTGGACACTCTTCAACTCTTTCAGTGAGTCTGAATAGTGCTTCTCGTAAACTTGAGAGACAGCTTTTCTTAACTTTAAATTATTTTCTCCTGAATTTTGTTGAAAAAATTTCCATTGTTGCTATATTGCATTTACATTTACCACACATATCATAGATCTAATTTTTCACAAAAATGATTTACCTATAAAAAATCAATTGAATAATACTAACTTAGTCTATGGTACATTAAGCTGTATGGTTGAGAAATAATTATTATCAAGTCATATTGTATTTATTTCAGTTATTATATAAGAGGATATAACTAAATTTCAAAATGCTTACTCATCAACCGCAACTGTTCTCAATGGATGTTTCCCAGACGAACTAATTGTTGAAGTTACTGAATTGGAAGGTGCATTTGACAATGTTGACAGGTCAACTTAAGGACAAACATTTTACATAAAATTTTTATATTTCTCATACAACCATTTCAAATTTTTTGTAATTAATGAATAAAAAACATTAATGTATGAATTTGTTTGAAAACATAAATCTTGAGTACAGTTTATTTATTTATAAATTGAATTAAAAGTAATTAGAAAAAGTGGAAGAGCAGCTTCCATATTTGCTTCACTAAATCACTGACCTACAGTAAATAGGATTAAAGGCCAAAGCATATAATAAACCATAATAATTCAATGAAAAACACAAATAAATTATTAATACAATTAAGAATAAACAGCATATTATTTCAATTGAGCATGCTGTTAAATTAGAATTTAAATATTAAAAAAAATCATTCTTGTAAAAATTAAACTTAAAGTAATGAGTAAGACTTGGCTGAGAGGAAAATATATATAAGTTATAATGTTATATTTTATTTATATTATAATTTAGAAACCTTCCATAGGAAGATCCAATTTTAATTCCAAGACACCAATGCATGTGCTGTTTGTCTGTTCTGTTCTGGTTTGGTTACAAGTTGTAGTTTTTTGTGTAGTTGTTGCGTCTTTTGCAATTGTTGCTGCATATTTGGTAGCTGTTGTGGTTGCGTTTTCTGACTCCGCCATCATCGCCTGTTTCGAGCAGTCATCATCAGCCTCAGCTGGGTTAGCTAGCTGAATATTTTCAGTTTCACTGACCTTGATTGAACATTGGCATTCCTCTGCCGTGGGTTTTCTCTCGCTACTGTCATTTACGTTTTCATTCATTTTTATTGAATTATTATTAAAATCATTCAAATTAATAAATAGTTAACTATTAATAACAACCTTTGAACCAAGTATTATTAAATTAAAAGAAATCAGTCAGACAACCAGGACGTTACTATAGGCATGACGATAAATTTAAAAGTGAAGTTTAAAAAATAGCTCGTTTTGCGAGCATGGATATATAATATATCCCATATAACTAGATAGATCCTTTGCGAGAAATTTTAAGTTCATAACTATTTCAAAAAAATTCACGTTTATGTGGGAATCGAGGCACATGTATGGAATATGTTTAGTTAGTGCAAGGAACAGAGTTAAGTTCGCCTAATTTGGATATTTTAAATTTTTTTTATATCACTTTTAGATTTCGATTTTTTCATCTTGTAAGTATACCACACAATTTGTTAGATAGACATTGTAATTCGACCTGTTTGAAAGCAATTAGGAAACACTCAATCAGCTTTTAAGGAAAAGACCTTCATTACAAGACACCTAAAATATATTAACACTCAATAAATATTTGTCATTTGTTTTCTCTCTAGTGAACACATAGCTTGCTTAATGGCATTAACTAGTCAATTAATTAGTTAATCTATTTCGTTTTTTTAATAATCATTTTATTTTCCATGCTTGTTATGGTTATACATTCTTACTCCGTTAAATGTTTTCCGTTATAATCCCGTTTTAACTTTATGTTATTTTCTTGCATGTTGTAACAGTTTCTGCTCTGCGTCTGTCAGATTATGATTTTTCAAAATATAATAATGAAAAAACAACACGTGGGTCTTGTTAAAACGAAGCCGAATGTCAAATTTTGATCGAATATTTGGTGCCTCTCTAAGATATACCCTTTGTTAATTTGTTTATTCTTCATTTACATACATTCATCCAAAAACATGACTACCTTTTACCTCATCCAATATTGTCGCACGTTAGCCAACACTGATACCAATTGTGACTGCCATGAATATCAAAATAAACGATAAAATTAAGAGCTCAGATTTTAGCTATTTTTTATTTCATGAATTTAAAATATAAAATTGACTGAAAAACATTTAATCAATGCATTTAAACATATAGACGTTTAAACATAGCCGATCTAGCTGAGATATAACTTTACATTTAGTCTGATGGTTGGTAGTAATGTTTTTTCTAATTTGTTTAAGGCTGTTGCGCTTAAAAACTAACAAACTGAGAAGATCAAATGAAAAATGTAGACAAAATCTGATCAATAACATTTAAATACACGTAACTTAAAATAAGCCTAACCGAGTGTACGATTGATAAATCTAAACAAGTGAAGTTTTATTGCATAGCCGACATTGACAACGAGACATCGAACTTTATTTTGGTCCTGAAAAGGACCATTGTTTTACACTTGTGTAGAAAGTTTTTAACCACCAAAACCGTAGATGGCACGTCCCTGTCTCTTGAGGGCGTACACGACATCCATGGCCGTCACGGTTTTTCTCTTGGCATGCTCAGTGTATGTGACGGCGTCGCGAATGACGTTTTCTAGGAAGACCTTAAGTACACCTCTTGTCTCCTCGTATATTAAACCAGAAATGCGTTTCACTCCACCTCTCCTGGCAATACGGCGAATTGCAGGTTTCGTAATACCCTGGATGTTGTCTCTGAGAACTTTTCGATGACGCTTGGCTCCACCTTTGCCTAAACCCTTTCCTCCTTTGCCTCTTCCAGACATGACGAATCTTTGGATTGGTTGAGAAGTTAAGAACAAGAGTAAAAACTATTAAAAGTGCTTTGTACAATTCAAGTAGGTTCATATATACACGACTTTACCAGCCAAGTGATTAGATCACGTGATTCGCGACCATAGCGCAAACCTATTTACAAGCGAGAGAGTTTGAGAAAGCGTGCTCGTGTGTTTGAAAACGTGTGAGTGAGATTAGAGAAGGAATCTAAGAGACAAAGAAAAGTTTAGGTTGGTTTTATTTTTCTTATTAATGTAATTTTAATATATAATTTAGTTCATATCGGGTGTTATCTTGAAACATTAAATTTTTGCGAATGTCGTATTTGCGACAAGTTTTGTTGTTTTTTGTGAAAATAATTACGTTTAATGAACAAAATTTCAATTTAGTTTTTTATGAAATATTGTTAACGTTGTAAAACATTTTAATTCAAATACATGCACATCATGGTTATAAATAGGCATCATAGGCTTGTAAACAAGAAGATCGCTCTGATTGGTTGTATTTGCATTAAGCGTCACGTGATGTTTTATAAAATCTAACAAAGAGTTACTAGCCTGTGGTCAATGGCTTCATAGTATATATAGTATATAAGATAAGCTTACTCTTATGCATCACATGTAAGAGTTGTGTTCATTCGTGAAGATTGTAAGCTTAGTGTTTCGTTTTGTTTTGTTTTGTTTACAAACTCGAAAATGTCCGGAAGAGGTAAAGGTGGCAAAGTCAAAGGTAAGGCCAAAAGCAGATCGAGTCGAGCAGGGTTGCAGTTCCCGGTAGGAAGAATCCACAGACTGCTGCGCAAGGGCAACTACGCTGAAAGAGTGGGAGCCGGCGCGCCTGTCTACCTGGCAGCAGTCATGGAGTATTTAGCAGCCGAAGTTTTGGAACTGGCAGGAAACGCCGCAAGGGACAACAAAAAAACTCGCATCATTCCACGTCATCTTCAGCTAGCCATACGAAACGACGAGGAGTTGAACAAGCTGCTGGCCGGAGTCACAATCGCTCAGGGTGGCGTTCTCCCAAACATCCAAGCCGTTCTTTTGCCCAAGAAAACTGCTAAAGTAGGTGGGGGAGGTCCCACTGCTGGAGGAGCCAATCAGACTAGTCAACCTAAGTAGAAAGAAACCATGTGCGCCACATCGCAACAACAAAAGGCTCTTTTCAGAGCCATCCAATTCAAACGATCGTTTGCATGCTTCTCGTTGCTGCTGAATTCAAACATCGTATCCTTATCAGTACCACGTTTTCATTTTTAAACTACCATGTTATCAATTGGACTATTATTTTTTTTGTGATTCGATTCTGCTATGTGTCAGCGTGCTTGCTTAGACAATTCGACCAATAGTCTTCATGTTTGCGTGTGCGTGCTTCATTTCATATCTTTAAAACATCTTTTATGCTCGCGTGGCAGTATAGTTTAATGGTCATGTTTAATCAGTAATTTTCAATTCAACATTCACGTTTCTTTCAGTAATATATGATTACTGATTTGCATTAATTTTATTAAAGTATTTGAGGTATTTTATAATGTTTCATTAATCTTTTTTACCAATACTGCATTATGAGTATATGATACTGCCTATATGTATTTCATGAATTGTTTGTTAATTATTAAACAAAAAGACAAAAAAAGATGTTAACTTAAAAATAACTTCTATTTTAAACAAGACGTGAGTCATAAGCTTCTTTCCCCACCTGACGAGTAAATAATCTGGTGTTCCCTTCTGAAATTTTGAGTATTCTGAATATTCGTGAAATCCATGGACATAAATCTATAAAATATATTGTATAAATCCATGGAGAAATCGAAATGTGACATGCCATAGACAATAATTTTTTTTACCATATTACACACTTTTTGTAAACAACATTTTTTAATGAAGATTAAAAAAGACGTGAACATGGGCGATATTGACTTTAAAATGAAGTTCAAAAGTCTGAAAAGGCTGGCTAAGGAGTACATATTTGTAATTATTATTAATTTGCTAATTAAAAACATTTATTAATTTATTTTTTTAAATTTTTTCTGTATGTATAATAATTTATTTATATATCACTAATAATTTAATAAAATTTAATTTAATAATTAACTGTATTTTAAAAAATTATATTTTTATATTTTATTTACTTACATATAATAATATATTCATTATGAAATAAATTATAACAGACAAATGCTGCTATTCGAGATGAAATTGAAAGGGTGAATGAAAAAATCAGCCGAACAAAAGAAGAAAAAGTGTAAGTGACCACTACTAAGAGACTGGACTGATAAAATTAACTTCAAAAATAAATTGAAAACATTTTTTTTGAAAAATTCAGTAGCTTTTTTGCGGTCTCCTTCATGCAGATATTTTAAATTTAAATAGAATTGTCATTGTGTATTTTAAATCAAAATCAGAATAATAAAATTTTTAATATTTAACAGTTTAATAGTAAATTAAGAATTTTTTATTCCTTTTTTCACCCATAAACAATTGAAAATTGATCTATAAATACAATCGAGTGTCCTATATGATGTTTAATTTACAAAACAACACTTGTCTTATAGAGCTTGCCTTGTAACATAGCCTTATTTATAATTTATTAAGAAGTTACCCAATTTTATTTTATTTATTTACGTTTGGTTTCCAATTCAATAAATAATAAATTTTTCATTTTATTCCTAATTGTTAATTATTAATTATTTCAAAATTAAAATTAAAATTTTAATTGTTCTTTTGTTATTTAAAAACTATGGTGAAACTTTGTTTAGTTCCTCTTGAAAGTTTAATTCTTTTTCCAACATAATTGTGTTTATCATTCTTATGGCCATTGTTAAGAATCAGTGACTAGTTTAAATTTTATTTTATAATGTGACTAAAAGAAAAGATGAAATCTGAAATTTGAGATGAAAAAATTGATTATTTATATATTTTTATTTATTATATGACATTTTGTAAATCTAAATTAAGCAGTTTCAAATGTATTATTAAAATATTTAAACTACAAGTTAATTTTACTAGTTTAAATTATTTAAATCATTGAAATTATTTAAATTAGTTAAATTTACTGTAGATATCTACTAGCAAGACTGTTACAGCTGGAGACACATCTCAACTCTTTACAGAAGTCGACTGCAGCATTACACAAGAAAAAAAAATTGAAATTAAAAAATAATAATGACGCAAGCTGTGTTAGCAATGAAGGTACGAAGCAGGCTTATCATTTGATCAATTTTTTATTGCTCCGTACAATGTTGTGTCAGCAATATTGAAAATGATATATACATTTTTTGGATGCTGGGAAGATGATGTAATGGTTAAGGTGCCCGGTCGTTCTGTTGCAGTGTCTAGATTCAAATGCAAAAAGGTGCCAATGCTTTTGAGAATTAATTAAAAGAGAATTAATAATAATTATGACACTTAGAAAACTTCTGACAGGTAATTTAATGGTTAAACTGCTGAGGAATAGGTTGAGAAGCGCAGACCAATTCCCTTTTTTTAAGTAAATTAGGGAATGTTTTAGTATGAACATTTAAACATTATAATTGTTGGTGTCTGTAAGTGGGATGGATAAACATGGAATTATAGAATTTATACTTTGCTAGTGCTATTGTTGGCATTATGTTTTGCTGCATTAACACCATTTTGAAACCAATTAATTTATAAATGTAGTATCACATAAAGAAATACTGATAACCTCAATCTGGCTAACACGATTGGTTTCCAATTGTTTTGCAGTTGTATTTTTAATTTGAAATCAATTACAGTTGTATGATGAACGAATTCATAAACTGATTCAACCACACCACCACCACCACCCAGACGATGACGACAGCCACCTGCTTGACGCTTACAAGCCTGCAACACAGAAGACACCAAAGTCAGGATCCGATCAGACGGTGGCTAGGCGAGCTACCCTGGCTCCTCTCGACTCTTCGGGTCGACCCATCTTTCCCATCGAGCTGGGCTCTCTAACTGTTTTCTCAATTGGAGAAGTGAGACTATATCTTTTTTGTATCTAATGTTATATCTCTTATATATCTAATATTATATCTCTTAAATTGGTAAAACTAATTACTAAATATTACTAATTTATTTTCTCTTACTCATCATTCTTTTATATGATGTCATCACAGTTACCTTTATAATCATTGTCATCATTGTTACAGATATGAACATCATCACTGTTTCCATTATTATTATCATTAACCTCAACATCACTGTCATCACTATCGTCACTATCATCATCACCATCATCGTCATCACCATCATCATAACATCACCATCATCACAATCACCGCCATCATCACAATGAGCAGATCAATCCCTCTATGAAGTACCACTGCCCGGAATGTATCTACCCGGTTGGCTACTGTAGCACTCGCCTCTATCTCTCCATTGACCTGCACTCCATCACAACTCTCTACACATGTAGAGTTACAGATGATGGACTGCAGCCGAGAGTCTGTGCCTTCTAATTTGTTTAACTATTTGAAATGATTTGGTTTTCACTTTTTTTTGTTTTATTTATAGCATTTTTTGTTATATGAGCATACGTTATAAAATAACTATTATTATCATTCTATCTTTCATCTGTTGTTCCATGTCATTTTAGTTGGTTAATTACCAACCCAACAGTTTGAAATAATCATCGAAGATGACGGCCAGACGTTTGTCGGTTCAAATCCAGACATCTGCCACAAGGAACTTCTTGATGCCATCAATTCAGTCAGGTGTGCAGATGCTTCTTGCGAAAAAGTTTCACTTCACTTTTATTTAGTATTTTTTTTATTGAGTGTTCACGTTGAGTTGATGTGAAAGACCGCCGATTTTGCGTCATGATTGCCTGGCGTTTAGTTTGCGACGCGTTGAAATTTACAAAACTGGGCTGCGTTGTTATTAAGGCTTTCAAATCTCTTTTATTAAGGAAGGTTTTTATTGATTGTCAAACAAACAGATTTTTATGGAAGCCATTCCAAATTGCACTTTAATCTTGTAACAAGTAGCAACCTCGTGATTTCCTTTCTGTCAACACGTTTTTATTGAATGGTATCATTTTTAAAAGAGTGCGCACACTTCGTGACGTTGTGTAATGTAACTGCGAAATATTTCGTTCGATATTTGCATTGCAGGGTGGATGCTATGAGAAATTGATTATGTCTGCAAATTGACGCTCTCAATAATTTTGAAACATTTTCCACGCAGAGGCCCCAAAACAGTCCCAACAGTTCCAAACGGTGCTAAATTCTTCGGCCTAACTCACCCCACCCTGCAAAACCTGATTCAGTGCTTTCCCGGTGCACGAAAATGTCCTAATTATAAGTGGGTCAGGTTCGAGGTCACCAAAGATCAAAACGAAATTTTCATCGAACAGGACCCTAGCGTTAATTATTCTTTACTAGATTCGAATAGCTTGAACTTTTGCTAATTTTTTGTATAAATAAACATTGTTTCTTTTATTTTTTTTTTCAAATTTCAAATTCTTGGACGAGTAAGATTTTTTATCAAAGTTTTAAAAATAAAATAAATTAGAGTTCAAAGTAAAGACGTTTATAAGAAAATGTAAATTGCAACTCGTTCTCAGTCACTTTCATCAAATTAATTTTTCAAGGTTTTCCGATCTAAACTATAAAAATAATTTAATAAGCAAAACATTCGTTATTCCATTTGCCTGTAACAACGTCCTTTCATTCTCTATCATTTTAAATCGTCATCGAAAATCATTGATACAAATTTCGGCTTTCCATCCTTGAAGACATCATCGACCATGACGTCGGGTGGCCAATGAAGGGTGACGTTGACATCAATGGTGTAGCGCTGAATTTGACGTTCTTATGCATGGCCAGTATGTGTCTCTTCAGGTTGTTCTTGCGGTCGGTGATGTAGTGGCAGTAGCCGCACGCCAGTATCTTCTTCGTATCTTAAGTGCAAATAAATTTAGTTCGGCGTTAATCATCACGAGATGGATTGTTAATCTTTAAAAAACATTTAGTGTAATACGATGTGTCATCATCCTGTTCTGGCGTCCAATGATATTATTGCGAAATCGTGGTAAAAACATGAGATTCACCGATCTAACTAGGACGAATGTCAAATTCGCATTGTGCATATCTAATATGAAGCATTTGCAAATTTTTGTCTGGCAAAATGAAGACCTGCTATGTTGGGTCAGGGCTTAACATATCGTACGAATATCACTAAGTGTTTTGTGTCATGTTTATTGAATTCAATTTAACGGTTTCCAAGACCTCAAGAACAGCAACAACGTTCATTCCGCTAGAAATTTTAGCCCTCTGAATTTTTAAGGACATTGCTTGCAGTCTCGGCTTCCATGCTTCCATGCACCTTCCGGTGTGCAAATGTACGCGTACTCACACACACACACACACACACACACACACACACACACACACACACACACACACACACACACACACACACACACACACACACACAACACACAACACACATATACATACAACTGGCAGTGAAGTTGCAATTGATAAGAAGTTATATAGTTAATGAAATGAAACAACGAAGTCATAAGTTTTTTGTTATTTACAGATTACTGTTATTTCACCCTACCTCTTCTTATTGGCTAACTAACTAGTCCAACTTCTCAAAACTTGTAACTAACCGACCAACGATGCCAGACTTGCAACATATATAAAACACATCACACAGCATGCTTACATAACATAACAATACATAACAATATATCAATGCATTGGATGGTGAAAAAATTTACTCAAAACAGAAGAGCAATTGCAATTTTTTTTACATCGGTTCAAGTTTTTTTTTATTACAACGTTGGTGAGCCACTCACTTGTGTCCAGCAAAAATTTAGGAATCTTTTTTTGTGGTCTCCGCCGTTGGTACATCATGTGACCATTTCCAAAAATTACGTCACCGTTGAGGATGACATTGCATCCGGAAGTCACGTGATTACGGGTTTTTGTAGTTTTGTGTGACATCGTTTTGTTGTATCTAATGATTGGGTGATGGTAGTGGTTGTTGTTGTTGTGGTTTGGACTGAGTTGATTTAAATGTTTCTGACAGTGTTGATGTGATTGATGATTGTAGTTCGGCTTCTTTTGTTGCATTTTTAAATTTTGACATTGATGTTGCTGCAGGTACTGTTGATTCAAAAGTTCGAAGAAATGCTGCTGCTGCTGTTGCTGTTGGGTGTACTTTAGTTTGGCGTGAACGATGTTCGCTTGATTTCGTGGCATGCAGTTGTTGATCAGTCGAGGAGACAGGTTGTTGTTTCTAGCAGTAGTGTCGTTGTCGTTATTTGAGTGCTTGCTGTTACTCTTGCCGGTGTAGCTGTTCTCAGTGTGGCTGTCGACGACGTAGTTGCAGTTGTTGTAATTGCTTTTATTAGAATTTATCTGCTCATCATAACAACCGTTCTCAAAATGGTTGTTGATGAATGTTCTGAAGTTGTTGCAACTTAAAAGGTTGAAATTCATCTCGTCGTCGTCATCGTCATCATTTTCGCTTTTGATTTTGAAACAAACATCTTCATTAACATCAATACCGCGAAAATGTTCATCCCCTCCGCTGACCCGAGCAACGTTCTTCTGGTTGTTTGATGTTGAAATGTAGGACTCATAAAAGTAGTCAGCACTCCCACAGCTCAAACGTCTCTCACAGCCATCGCTTCTGCTAACATCAACACTTCTGCTGCTACTGCTGCTGCTGCCACTGCTACTGTTGCTATTGCTGCTGCCACTCTTATTACTCAAACTGGTAAGAAAATTGGTGCTGCATATTTTATCATAACAATCGGTGTTCAAACAAATATTGTTATTGCTTTTGATGTGATCGTCAAATGAAGTATCGCTACCTGGTTGATAGCGCATGAAGTTTTGCATTTTAGAAAAGGAATATTTTGAGAGCAGTTGTTTCATGAAGAAGTAATTAAACAACCTCCGGTGATAATCGAGTAGCAGCAGTGGTGGCGTTTTGTAGCGACCGACGAAAAACTTGGGCAGGGCAAGCTCCATCGCTCGAATGAATTATTTTCAATTTCAGCACACAAGCTGACTGAGTAGTGGAAGTCATCTAAATGTTTATATATACACCTGAACTGTTGCGATGAAGCGTGACTCGATGATGATTGGCTGGAAGTTTTCGACGTCACAGGTACGTGAGCCAATTGTATGCGCGAAAATCATTGCAATCTAAATCATTGTATTGCAGATAGCTGTCTGTTATTTTGCATGCACTTTAAGTGGATGAGGACTGAGACGAACATAAAGACATACAGACAGACACATGCAGAATGTTATGCAAAAAGAAACATTTAATTACGTTCGTCTGAAAGGACGCTGTTCCCACCATTGTGCACCTAATGCTTCTTAATTAAGTTCTTGTTGTCTCAGCTTTTGTCCAAACGTCCTCCGATCATAATTGCTGGGCTTCTCGAATGAAACAAATTTGAAAATAATAAATCAAAAAAAAGGTAAGTAAAAATAACATTAATGTTGAGTAATGCAACATCAGGCAGAACGATGAAATCATCCACGATTGCAATAATTTTATTAAAAATATGAGTATGAGAAAAATGCTAATAAAATATTAAATTATCAGTGAACTGTGATAATTCTTGAGAAATAACGTCTGCCCTTTTAGCATATCAACAAATATCTATTTCTACTCTTTCTTCGTAATTTTTCCTATCAGTGACTGTAAAAGTTAATCTCGGGGCGTGCAGGAAGCCAATGAGACCAACAAAAAAGGATCTTTCCCAACCGCGCCAGAACAAAAGGAGCAGTTGCATCTGTCAATCGTCAAACTTTTCACGACAATGTTCCCATAAATTGTTTGGTCAACTGTCGACACAAATATTTACATATGAACACATGAATGAACGAACAAATAAAGAATAAATAAATAAAATTAAATGAACGAATATGCAAACGGACAAACAAACAAACAATTATATATATATATATATATATATATATATATATGTGTGTGTGTGTGTGTGTGTGTGTGTGTATACATTTTTAAATTTCTATATGTGTGCGTGTGTGTGTGTATGTATGTTGTGTGTGAATGTATATGCATTTAGGCCTATTTGTGTGTGTGCGTGTGTGTGTATGCATATGTATGTATGTATGTATGTGTGTGTGTGTATATATGTATGTATACGTATGTATATATGCGTGTGTGTGCTTGTGTTTGTGTGTGTGTAATAACTGTTACATACATACCTCCCATAGTTTAAAGATTGCATTGAAGTGTTGTGTATGGTGTACAATCGCTGCCTGGATAGGTAGTTCTTCTAGGTACTCATGCTTTTCTGCATTGTCTTCTTGACTACATTGTTTCTTTTTAATTCCTTCTGGCTTTGTTCGCAATCTCATTCATTGTTGTGGCTGCTGTTGAGATTTCAATTGGAACATGTTATTGTTATTATTATTGTTATTATTGTAGTTATGATTGTTGTTTTTGTTGTTATTATTATTTTTGATATTATTATCATTAATATTTTGATGGTCACGAGTATAATAACGGCGATGTTGTCGTTGTTATTACTTTGACGATTATGATTATGTTGTTTTTGTTGTTGCTGTTGTTGTTGTTGTTGCTGTTGTTGTTGTTGTTGTTGTTGTTGCTGTTGTTGTTGTTGTTGTTATTGTTGCTGTTGTTGATGTTGTTGTTGCTGTTGTTATTGTTGCTGTTTGTTGTTGGTAGTTACGCTGATGGTAATGATTGTGATATTGTTGATGCTAGTTGTTGCTGTGGCTTTTAATGTTGATGTTGATGTTGATGATGATTATCCTGAAAAAAGTCGACAATCATGATGATGATTACGGAAGCAAATCAACTTCAATAGAGATGTAACGATTAAAATGATAATGAAATAATGGTGATGGCTACGCTTATTAACTGGGCTAACAACGATGAAGTTTGTAAGGATGCTCATATCCGTTGTAATACATCTACGAAGACAATTCTGAAATTGTAGCATGTGATCAGTTGGTGACGACTACGATGATGAATGATTATCATATCGCGATGATGAATGATTACCATATCGCGAAGAAGATGATGATGACGACAACGACGAAGATGATGACAAGGCCAAACGAACAATTGTTCCGGGTTTAGCAGTGACACCCAAATGACAATTTGATTATGACTTTATTAAGTTCCAGAAACACATTCCAGCATCTTCGAAATTTAATTCAATTTCATTAGATGCAAGCAAAAAGTGTACATAAAAGCGTACACACGTGCAAAAATACACACTCGTGTACACTCCTGCTTACATACTTAATGTACATATATACGTACACACGTAATTGTGCGTGAATAAGAACAATGAAGTATTTATTATAGAATTTCTGGCAGATTTATTTTTGTGACCTGGTTTGAATGTGTTTTCTCTCGAGTGGTGTTGGATGAAATGGTGCCTTCCATGTTTCCATGATGAAGACTTGCATGGAAAGGTAATGATTGAAGAGAAAATCAAAAAGTCAGAAAAAAATTAAAATTGAGAGAAATAAAGACACGTAGAGAGGGAGAAAAAGAAAGAGAGTGAGAAAGAGAGTAAGAGAGAGAGAGAGAGAGAGAGAGAAAGATTGTGGAGAAAAGGAAAGAGAGTGAGAGAGAGAGAAAAAGATTGTGGAGAAAAGGAAAGAGAGTGAGAGAGAAAGATTGTAGAGAAAAGGAAAGAGAGTGAGAGAGAGAGAGAGAGAAAGAGAGAGAGAGAGAGAGAAAGAGAGAGAGAGAGAAAAATTGTGAAGAAAAGGGAAGAGAGAAAAGGAAACCAAATAAATGAAATTGTTCAAAAAGAAATTTTATTTATTCAAGGAGTTGTTTTTTTCTGGCGCAAGACAATTTGTGTTAATGTTGTTGGTCTGTTTGTTGCTGTTGTGTTTGTTGCTGTTGTGTTTGTTGTTGTTGTGTTTGTTGTTGGTGTGTTTGTTACTGGTGTGTTTGTTTGTTGTTGGTGTGTTTGTTTGTTGTTGGTGTGTTTGTTGTTTGTGTGTTTGTTGTTGCTTTATTTGCTGTTCACTGCCCACGTACTACTAACATACTTCAAAAATATTTAAAAAAGCCTTGTTAATATCAATTCTTCATAAATTTATTCTTATTTTTATTATTACCGCTTCGGGTCATCATCTTTATCATCATCACCATCGTCGTCATCATCGTCATCATCATCATCACCACCATCATCATCATTGTCGTTGTCGTCATCAGCATCGTTACAGTAGTAAGGATTTTGTCATATAATTTGAATTTCAAAAGTTTAACTTTTAGTTTAAATAAATAAGTTTTGAGCATTTAAAAACAGTCAAATAAACACACGCATTAAACAAACATTTATATAAATGCACTTAAAAACGCTAGAATAATAAATTTTAGACTAAGAAAAACTTGGATTGCAACTTCGAAATAAAAAAAGACTTGTTGAAATGAAACAATTTTAGGAAAAAAAACATTTGTAACGTAGTCATCTTCGCCAATGTTCCAATTTGAAAGCAGTTCGACAAACTCCACAACAAAAACACTTCTACCAGCTCTTTTTCACTTTCAAAACACCCTACGTAATCAATTTTATAATGCTCTTAAGATGACGACGATGATAATTAATTCGGAAGATCATCACTTTGCAGCATCAACCAGTAGGCCCTGGAACGATGAACAAGATGAGCAGGATGAACATGTTGAACAAGATGAACAAGTTGGTGATACGTTGGTGATCTACATTCTGGATTGGATTAAACGTTCTTCCGGTGAGATGCGATTCACGTGCAATGTTTTAATGAAAGGTGTTTGCATCGAATTGCTATTTCTAAGTTATTTAGCTGGTTTTTATTTTCAAATGTTTGCTGTTACGGTTGGTTCGCTTCTTCATTGGCTGTGATTGTTAGGAAGAATGAGAATTCTAAAATGTATTAAATAATAGGAAGTTTCCATTTCAAATCTTTCCTATTCCTATTCCTAACTTACACACATCTAGCCGATAACTGCCAATACCAGTAAAGTATATAGAATCACAATGCAAGAATACGTATAGCACTTACATACAAACGTTCATTAATTTTTCACTTTTTAAATACACGCACACACAAACTTATATGATGTTCTTAGAGTTTGGTGCACTTGCATTTGAGTACGTGCATTGATACAATTTCACAGAAACAATTTTGTATGTTAGTGTGCTGGTAATGACTTTTTATACGTTTGTATCTTTGTATGTATGTATGTGTATATTTGTATGAACGTATATAAATAACTATGCATGTTGGCGAGTTTGTGTGCATGTGTGTTTGCATTTATATATGCAAAAAATGATGTGCATTTAAATATGCACTTAGGTCTATGAATTCATGCATTCACTCATGCCAGAACATAACATATAAATTCAATGCAATATTTTCCTTGTTTTAATTAGACATTCTTCAGCCAATGAATGAGTGTACTTAAGTAAGGATTGCAAGTCATTTTAATATACGCTTCTTCATCTGATTTGTAGAACAAAGGAGTTAAAAGGAAGGGATGGCAAGTTGGTAATGAATGTTGATTGCCATTGTCATCATTCAGATTAACGATATCTGCCTAATTGAAAAAAGACATTAACGTACCATTAAGAGACAAACAACTTTTTGGCTGCCGTTGAATATTATGTGATGGTGGGTCCGATGAGGAAGATGATGATGAGGACGGCGATGAAGATGGTGAAAAAGATGATGACGAAGACGATGATGAAGATGATGACGGAGATGATAAATAAAAATGATGACAAAAATTATAAAAATTATAAAATGGAGGATGGTGTAAATCAGGTCTGGGCAAACCTTTTGCTGTGAGTGCTGCATTGAGAACCATTTTACCTTTGAAGAGCCGCATATGTACTTAAATAGCAAATTTTTTCGACCCGGGGGAAAATTTTTTTAAGGTTTATGGCTTCTTTTTTTGGTCATAATGTCTGGCTGACGAACTATTTTCGGCGAACAAGGCCTTGCGGGCCGCATAAAACAGCTTTGCGGACCGTAGTTTATCCGCCCCCCACCCCTGGTGTAAATGATGTCAAAGAGTAGAATTAATGATAAAGTCGGTGGCCGAAGTATGGACTATGATAAAAATAACAAATAAAATGGTTGTCAGGATGATAAGATTAATGAAATTGATAATAATTTATATGATAATAAGGATGGGAAAGATAAAAATGACGATAAAAATGATTAAAGTGAAGATGGAAATACTAAAGATTATGATATAGACAGTGATTGAATTGACTAAGAAAATGATTTAGATGATGCTGAAACGATGAAAATGATTATGGAATTAATAAAAATGTACACCGATATAATGACGATTATGATAAATATATTTGAAGCATTCATTAGAACAGTAATTTTTTTTAAATATGCTAGAAGACTATAAGTAATTAATAGTTGCAATCGTTTGAAATGTTTTTGTTTGGAATTGAAATTTTTTTGAACGAGTAGAAAGACCACTTTAAATCATTGTTTTTATCGCCAACTTCATCATCTTCATCACCACACCCATCATCATCACCACCACCAAGTAGTTTGGCTTCCTGACAAAACAGAACATTTGGTCTAGCAATTTATTTGCATATAGTTTTTGTGTACAAAGTAGACCACCGGATTCAAAATAAAATAATAACCAATCTCAAATATTTAATTTTTTTATTCAATGGAGTTTTTTAAAATAAAAAGTGAGAAAATTGTAAAAATGAAAATCAGGTAAAAAGTTTGTCATCATTTGCTGGAGTCATCTAAATGAGTGAACAAAATAAGTGAACCAAATGAGCGAACAAAATAAGTGAACCAAATGAGTGAACAGAATAAGTGAACCAAATGAGCGAACAAAATAAGTGAACCAAATGAGTGAACAGAATAAGTGAACCAAATGAGCGAACAAAATGAGCGAACTAATGAGTAAACATTTTGCAAAAAAAAAAGCTTTCAAAAATTAAAAAAAGAACCTTGCGTGCCAAAAAAGTGAAATTTCAATTTTTTTTCCTACTTTTTTCCTCTCTCTCGCATCTATCACGCAGGCGAATATTAATAAATTACCGCGTGAAAATGAAAAAAAATATCAGGCTAAATCGATGTTATGAATAGGGGATGTCTGGGTGGATGAACGACTGCATGAATACGTGATAAAAAAATGAATCATTAACTGAAGTAATGAACGAATGAAAGAATGAATGGATCAATAATTGAATGGAAATTTTCGAAGAACTCCCCTGTATATTTATTTTTAAAATTTTTAAAAGAAATCTTTTCATTTTGGTTTCTCATTATTTTATGTTTTTCATTGTCATCCTTTCATGCTCATCCTCTTTAACACCTTCCACCTTTGGTCTTTTATACTTTCTTGTTAATTATTCAACAGTAAAATTTTCTATTTAGCGGTTGATTTCACAATTTTCTGCTGGCTTTTAAGTAATTAAAATGTCTTATTCAGACAATTTTAAGAAGTTATTTCAATAATTTTTCAACTAATTTCAAGGCATTATTTTTAGAAAATTCACGGAAAATCTCAAAAAAAGATAAAAAATGCGACTTAATGAAAGCATTAAGAAGTGGCCATTTTGTCAATAAATCTTCATTAAATATGAATTGAGGTTTAGAAACGGGAAAACAAAACAAAAATTTGATTACGAATGCAAAATAAAATATTAGAGAGTTAGAAACATAACAAAAAATATAAACAAGATCCCAAAAATTTAATTTTTTTTTTTTTTGCAAAACGGCACTAAGATATCTAAAGGAAGTATCATACAGCTAATTTAGAATATTAGAAAAGCTAGAAACATAACAAAAAATATAAACAAGATACCCAAAATTTAATTTCTTTTTTTTTTGCAAAACGGCACTAAGATATCCAAAGGAAGTATCATACAGCTAATTTAAAACCCAGCTACTTTGCAGAAAGAGCTGAAAAAGAACGATGCTGAATTAATGATGAAGGTCTCATTTTATTAACATTCTGTTGACCTGAGTTTTTATTCCCCTCTTGTTGCAACTTTCCTACTAACACTACTAGAAATATCACCTATGTCATCATATTTTAACTTGGGTTGTTGAATTTTTTCGGATGAAAAGCAAGATTTAATTTATTTTTATAACAAATTTTTATAACAAATTTAAAAAGAATTGACAATAAATTCGCGTGTTGATGGCTGTGGATTGATGATCGATTTTAAAAAGACTTTCCTTTAATTTTATTCCAAAAATTCAGTTTATATTAATTATCGTGACACCAACTATGAACAAATTTAAATACAATTTTATCAATCTGTTATTAAAATTAATAATTAAATAAATTATTAAAAACAATTAAATATAAAATTATCAAAAAATAATAATAAATATATTAGTAACAACAGAAAGTATAAACGATTTTGAAATAGATATAATTCAGAGTTCTATCATTACCGTCAAAATGTAATAATAATAATAATAACAATAGTTATAATATTAAAAAATACGGTGCCTGCATGGAATAAACAATTTTAGTTTTGCGAGTAATACAAACAATCGGCAATAAGGAGTAATAAAATGCATAAATTATATAATAATATATAATATAACAATTAATTAAAAAATAAAAAAATAAATAATATTATTAATAATGTCAATAAACGTAATAATAATATTAATATTCCTGGAAAAAAATTTAAACTTGTTAATTGTGTGGTTCATATCGTGTTTATGTATTTCATAACGTTGTCGCTTGCGACTTCTCACTTACACATCGTCATCGCCATTGTAGTCTTCTTCATTATCATCATCGTCATCATCGTCATAGTCTTCATCATCATCATCATCATCGTCGTCATCATCGTCATCTTAATCTTGTGGTTAATATAATCATCATCAACATCCTTATCATTGTACAGTCATCTTAATCGTCAAGATTGACATCCAGATTCCTTACATCATCATAATCTAATCATGGCTGTTAGCATCTTCTTCATCATTATCATTATCCTTATCATCATCACTGTCATCATAAAAAAGATCCTCAACAAAGTTATCATCAACATCATACACACACACACACCACACACACACACACACACACACACACACACACACACACACACACACACACTCGCACACACACACACTCGCACACACACACACACGCACACACGCGCGCTACACACACAAATACGCACACACACACTCACACTCCCTCACACACATATAAGTATATGTAATAATAATTATATAGATAAATAAATAAATATATTTCATAATTAGCGTTATATATTACATGGAAATTATTTTAAACCATAGATTAGCTTGAAAAAATAAAATTTATTAAATTAATGCCAGCAAATAACGTTACTGTAAAAGTGAATAATTCTGAAAATGTTAAGAGTAGAGTGGGAGAACAGAAATTCATTCATTTCACTCATTCATTCTCTACAATCCTTTCTGCATTTATAATAAAATAATAATTATTTGTTATCGATTGATTTTAATTAGTTATTTTGATAAAGAATTTAATATTAATTGATAATTAATTGTTATAACTGTTTGTGTAGTAAACGTTAATTATATGCTTTTGTTAATTTAAATATGCACCCTTCCGTCAAACTATTGTTGTGGAAAGGCTGGCTGTGTGGAGTTCATGTTGATTCTGATGGTGTCGTTGTTTTTGTGGCTGTTGTAGTTGTGGCTGCTGTTGTTGTTGTGGCTGCTGTTGTTGTTGTGGCTGTTGTTGTTGTTGTGGCTGTGGCTGTTTGTTGATCGCGTGATCGTCGTCCTGGTGACAATTATACGAGCCAATCACAAGGGACGGAGAGAAATTATTAGAAAGTGTTGATAGTGGCTGCTGCTGCTGCTGTTGAGGAAGTGACGATGGAGTGGATGTTGTCGTGGCTGCTGTTGGCATAAACTGCTGTGGCATGAATTGTAAGTTACGTTTTTGTTGAGGCTGTAAAGAATTGTTGTAAAAAGTTGGAGTCATGTTTTCTGTCAACATCTGATCTTGTTGCGATTGAAGGTATAAAATTTGTTGCTGTTGTTGGCGACAGTTTTGCAACTGCTGCTGCTGATAATCGGCAACATTGCTGACGCAACTAGCCAACAAGAGAGACGAGGTAGACCGTTGATGTTGTTGTTGACTCAACTCGAGTGTGGATGGCTGTTGGAAAATGCAGGAAGTTGTGGCCACAGCGATCTTGCTCTTCACCATCTCCGTGTCGCAAACACCAACGCCACTGTCGTACGCGCCGCCAGTGTTTGCTACGTTGTTTCGAAAATTTCTCCCGAACCTCTGCCACTGACAAAATGTTGCGGCAAAGACGACGCAGTTAAGAATGAGGAGTGCGCATCCAACGGAGATGGTGAGGGTAAGAGTGTTGGAGGATGATTGAGTCCCTGGCGATGGTGGCGATGGTAGTGACGGCTGTGGCTGCTCGTGTGGCAGAGAGCCGTCCGGTACTGGAATGAAGACGAAAAAAAATGGAAATTATCGTTACTTCTGTTACTAAAATTATTTTCATTACTTTAAATGTTGAGAGTATTTATGTTCTAATCATTCATCATTGACATAATTATAAACCACATTACGATGATTAGTTTAACCACATGTTGATGATTAATTTCGCTAAGATCCGGCAGAAAAAAATTCAAATGTTTAGTGAAGCAACTCACTCATTTCATGCTCTACATTTGTGCCATGTTTCAACCGCTCGGTGCCTGAAATTTAGGTGTTGTTGGTCTTTGTTAATGTTTAAGAAATTGAAGAACACTTTTACTGCTGCTTCTACTACTTCTAATGCTACTGCTACTACTACTTCTACCACTGCTACTACTACTACTACTACTGCCGTTATTACTGCTATTACCACTGTTCCAACTACAAACAATACACTACTAATAATAATTTTATCATTAATAGTTTGAATAATATTAAAATAATGACAACAATAACAACAATAATGATAATAACAACGATAATGATGATTAATTATTATTATGATTATTAATTAGTGTTACATCAAAACAATGTTTTGATCATGACAAAAGTTCACAAAACAATTTTTGCTGACCAAAAATTTTCATGTTTTGCGAATTTTTCGGAGATTTTTGGAACTTACAAAAAATTATTTGTGAAATTCTTAAATCTGGCTCAGGATTAGGATTTTAAATTATTATTTATAGAAAAAAATTTGAAAATGATTTTCTTTTAATTAAAAATTTTTGTTTCTTGAAACTTCAATAAAAATATTTCTTGCGAGTTTCATTCAATTTGAAAGTTGAAAATTAAATGAATTATTCAAATTGGATTTAAGAACTTCTAACTTTTGATCGTCTCCTTAAAATTGCTGTCATCATCACGACGGCGATGGTGATCATCATCATCATTTCCACCAGGCCCGCCATCATCACCACCACCATCATTGTGATCATCATCATCGCCGTCAGCCGCTCTGAAGATGTTGTCTTGTTTGAAATTGGGTTGATTTGGTTTGGCACCTTTTCTTTCACCACTCGGCACTTCCACATCAATCTTATCTCCACCAACATAAACATCGCCATCCTTCCCGTTCATCCTGCTGCTTCCATCTCCACCGTTTTCGTCATCATCATCACCACCACTCTCATCATCATCATCGTCACCATCGTCGTCGTCGTCATCATCATTTAAAACAGCTCCTTCGTCGTTGTTATCATTATATCCATCGTCATCAGCGCCATCATAGTCGTTGTCGTCTTCCTCATCATCAGCCAGCTCTGCACCGCAATCGTTATCGTCGATAGCGCGAGTGCCGAACGATTCGAAGGTCGACTCGTTCCCAGCATGATCGAGAAAGTGGAGGGAGGGGTCGAAGGTGTCGGCTTTGTGGATCTTGGGGATGAGTTCCAGCCAGAGTGCCATCTTGTGGCTCTTGTAGTGCTGGCGAGCTTTGACGGTTTTGTGGCCTGGTGGTGGTGGTGGTAGGTGGTAGTGGGGGATGGTGGTGGTGATGATGATTGAGATGAGGGTTATTATTGAGATGATGATTATGACGATGATTAAAATACAGATGATAATGGCTAAAATGATTGCGATTACAGCCAAGATGTTGGTGGTTATGATATTTACTAAAAGATATGGTTCGATCGGAACGATATCACACGAAGATTTCAGTATCACCCATCATCGCATCTGTCCACAGAATATTATTTTAATAACATCATCATTAGATGGCTAGTACAATAGTGGGACCGATTGTGTTCTGGTGTTTTTATTAAACACGTGCTTTTAAAAACTAAAAAAAATAATCATCATCATTACCGCCATCACAATCATCATCATCATCAACGTCATCATCATCATCACCCACCAAAATGTAGATACTGGTTGCGAATGGAATCAAAGGCAGGCCACGGAACTAGTCTGCTACTCACAAACTCATTAACTGAAGATGATGACGACGATGGCGACAATGAAGGACCGTTAGGATTTCTGTGTTGAATGGATTATTTACAACTTAGGGAATTATTGTTGATGATAATATTATTTGATGATAATATTATTTATTTATCAAACAACACAAACACACATACAAAGTTTACACACAATTATAAAAACACACAAACACACATCACATTAACGTACACACACGCACACGCGCACAATACACACACGCACACACACAATACAAAACACACACACAACACACACAGACAGACAATTACACTATATTGATAAAAATAAAATGGCGTCCAAAATAAGAGAGAGGTAGAAGTCGTTTGGCACTTTTCCATGGAAGATGATGGTGATTTGCGTTGGAAAGAAAATTTTTTCCCAACATTACATTATTAACAATATCACAACCTGCTTAGGTACTATTCTGCTACTACTACTACTACTACTACTGCAGCTACTGTGCCACTACTACTATTTTTACTATTACTAATACTTGCTAGTTACTACTACTATCCATAGTTTTATTAGCACCGCTAATATTCCTGAAACCTATATTTTAACGTTAGCGGGTGTGTGTTTGTGTGTTTTTATAATTGTGTGTAAAGTTTTAGAGTTATTTATACAACAATTATTATTGAAGTTATTTATATAAACTCGCAATAGTGATAAAAAATCATTATTCCTATAGCGTAATAATCGTTAATGTTAGTTTTGTTACCGTTGGTTATCGTATAATAGACAGTATTGAATTCTACTGAATTGTTGGCAGTAATCAATTTAAAGTTTGTCTTTTCAATTTTCTTTACTAGAATTTTTTGAAAATTGTCCAATTTTTTGAAAATAGAATTATCCAAGTTCATCATGAAAGTTTATATCGTATGATAAACAGTAGCGCATTAAAGAACGAACGAACGAATGGTTGATGACGTACCAAATTACTTCCAATAAATTAGGCTATTCTCATTACTTCGTCTAATATGACGTCATCTGATCTAGATTACGCTAACATTAATATGATATTTATAACAATGCAAATTAATAATAATAATAATAACAACAACAACAACAACAATAATAATAATAATTGTTATTAGTATTATTATTAAGGTGCCAGTTACATACCGCAGATTCGAATTTACACGCTGACTGGATATGCAAGAAGACAATACATCCTACCTGTTCACCTCGGATAGACAAGGATCACTTTGCATTTTAACCCGGAAACATCTACACGAGAAAGAGAGAGAACAAGCACCTTACAGCTGCGCCATCGCTTACGAACTGTATTACCGTGCGTACTACATTATCATTACAAAAATTTTCAAGGGTTACACATGCGTTCAATGTCAACAACTACAACAGTTGCACTTAGACTTAGACGGTCTAAGCGCGGATGCGACTAAATTAATAATATGGGAAAAGAATTGTGGAGACCAGCGGTTTTTGATTGATGTTAACTGAGTTAATGAGTGCCCAGACGAGCCTCGATACCGTTGCTAACGTAAATAAATTGCGTTTCTGGGCAACCAGGCTTTCCATGGAAACGACGACGATGATGACGATGGTGATGATGGTAGTGATGTTGACGATGGTGATGATGGTAGTGATGTTGACGATGGTGATGATGGTAGTGATGTTGACGATGAGGATATTAATATAGTTTGTAATAGTGATATAAATGATATTATTTAAGATGATGAAAATGGTATGTAATATTAATGGTATAATTAATGATGGTGATGACGATGATAATATTTATGATGATTACGAAACTTAAATTTAAATCAGAGGATGATATTCTGAGTAATGCTAATTTGACATGTCCGTAATAGCATCGAACATTACTTATCTTCAACTTTAATCCTTTAAAATAAAATGTCTACTGCTATAAATTAAAAATTTTTTTTTTGCAACGAAAGTGTAATCCGTAACGAAACAATGCAAACAAAATTGTGTTATGAAGTCAGGAAGATTATTTTTGAAGAAATAATTTGATCAATTCACCCAACCAACCAAGCACATGAAATGTTATTTAATGGCAAGTTGAAAATCAAACACTCCCTACCTTAACTTCGTCTACATTACAAAAATATAACTACTGTTACTCTTACTACTACTACTGCTACTACTACTACTACTACTACTACTACTACTACTACTACTACTACTACAACTGCTACGCTGCTACCGTTGCGGCCACCTTTGCCACTCCAGATAATGTTGCTTGTATAGCTACTAGCCAAACACCAGATGCTGTTATTTTTATTACTTTGACTTTTACTACTACTACTATTACTCTACTACTACTACTACTGCTACTACTACTACTACTGCTGCTGCTACTACTACTACTACTACAACTGCTGCTGCTGCTACTACTGCTACTAATACTACTACTACTATTACTACTACTGCTACAACAACAACAACAACTACTACTACTACTACTGCTACGACTACTACTACTACTGATAAAACAATTGTTACTAATACTGAAACTGGATTATGAAATGCAATCCTGATAAAAAAGTTGTCCTGCTGATACTTCATATTATTGCTTGTGGTAAATTTTTTCTCTTCAAAAACTTAAACAGTCATTGCTAAAGTTATCGCCTGTGTGATAACTTTCGAAATATAGAAATAACGTTATTCCAAATGAAGTGAAGAATATTTACGCCATAGTAATATTGACTAATTATCTTTCATACTTAACCAAGGTATACAATCAACACACACGCAACAATCACGTACACAACCAACAGCCTAGATATGCACGTTTCGGACACATTAGCCAGAAAAGTGTTAGTAGCTGAGAGGAGACAGCCTAATAAAAGTGATAAGCTCTTCCATTTTACATTGTTAATAAGACACGGCATACTGAAGAATAAGTATTGTACTCACACGCACAAACACACAGACATACACACAAACACAAACACACACATAATATACAAATTCACACACACGAACATACATTAAAGCATATTATTACAAATCTTCACATTATTTGCTATATAAAAAAGTTAAATAACAAAGATTCTTAAGTACATCACTACAGAAAATAAATTACAACAACTGCTTCAACACACACTACTACCACACCACACATTACTACAACATGCCATATTTCTATTACACCACACCACACCACACGACAGCATCCATTATTGCGATTGCTTCAATTCAGACGGGCAGAGCATACCTCGTAAATACGCAGATACAACATCGGCGGTGTACTGACAAACTTTAAATTAAAACTTTCTCATTGATATATATCGCCCCTATCTGTATCTATCTATAGATACTGCATTTTTCGTACGGTTATCAAGCATTTGTATGGGTTGACACATATATATCATGTATACCTATAACCATGGGTATATGCGCTTAAATATAAATATATTTAAATATAATGTATCAAAAAAATCAAATGCAGTTGCTAACAATTGAGATTTTATTTTTGGTTGAAAATAAAAAAAGTTTATGAAATGCTGCGTCAGCTGCATTGAAAACGTCTTCTAAAGTAAATGTTGGTTCAAAACCTTCTGGTGGAAAAGAATTTTAGCGAGGAAGGTCTTCGTTCGTAAAAGAATATTTCACGTCGCAAAAGTCGCCAAAGTTGTGCTCGGTTACCTCAAGTCAATCAATGTTGAAGCTTTATCGTGTTACCCTGCTTTCAAAAAGAGGGTGAACGAGGACAGGCCAGATGATGCGCGTCCATCGACTTCTTTTCGTCTGTGCGTAAATGCCGAATATGGGATGTTATAACTTGCGACAACTCGTGGCTCGAGTATGAAGGGTCAGAGATTGGACAGTCAGCAAGACTGATTGACTCGCCTGGTCGACAAGCAACAACCAAGCCGAGATAAAAAATTAGGAATACTATTTGATTGATTCATTTTGTTGATAAAAACGACATAGATTTTTATTTCAATTTTCTGTTTTCATTAACATTGTGTAATGAGCTTGTGAGAGCGCTCCAGAGAAATGTTCATCTATAAAAAGGCGTTCTGATATTACTAATAATAAACACATGTGTATATGTATACATACACAGATACTTACACACGCCACAACCACACACACATATATACACGTATATATATTAGCATGTTTGTACGTTCGTTGTTTTGTATTTTTTTATGTTTGTATATTTCTAAATTGATCACGTGATAGTCGTAAATTACTTGAGGTTTTTGTTTGTTGTTTCTTCTTCCAGCTTTGTGCATTATATTGTATACAACTACACACATATATGTAGATACTATACTGTATATATAAATGTTTATACAAAAATAAATAAATAAATATATATATATAATTATAATATGTATAAAATTATAAAATATTTATAGTTAAATTTTTATCATTAGCTAATCAATTTTATCGTTTGTTTTGTCAATTGTCGTGCCATGTTTTATAATAATAATAATAATAATAATAATAATAATAATAATAATAATAATAATAACAATATTAATATTAATAATGATAATAATAATAATAATTTATTATAAGATTAAAACTGTCAGAAAATCAGTTATTGATGAAAACCACAGCATGTTCCGAGTTAGTTAGCTTCCTGCTTAATTTTTCGATTTTTCTAACGGTAACGATGGATCGTAAATCATTGTCCAGTTTCTCGAGTTCAAATACAAAATTTTTTTTTTTTTAATTCATTAGCGCGGCTAACACATCATATCAGCAAGAAGACGGCCTAGCCATGGGCTGGCTCTCCATTGGGAGTACTCTTCGCAAACTTATACCTTGGACATATCGAAGAAATGTTATTTAAAGAAGAAACAGAGCTAAAACCTAATATATACTGCCAATGCGTTGATGATATGTTTGTTACATGCAATAAAAATGATCAAATAGAAAAACTTCTACAACGACTAAATTCATCAAAATTAAAGTTTACAATTGAAAAAACATCTGACAATAAACTAGCACTCTTAGACTTAATAATACAAAATGCTCATGATGAATTTAAAACCTCAGTATACACCAAAGCAACAATCAAATGTTCATGTTTTAATGGAAGCAGTGAATGTTGTCAAACATATCTAGATAGAACGATCTCCGCTTTTGTAAACCGAGCTTATACGAACACTTCTGATGTTGGAAGCAAGCAGGAAAACAGAACTAGTTATAGCAACTAAATTACTCACAAATAATGGATATAAAACTATCATGCTTAAAATATATGAAAATTCTGGTTTGGAATTCAAGAAACTTGACAATTATTTACGATGTACTGTTAGAAAAATCGAAAAATTAAACAAGAAGCTAACTAACGAGGAACAAACTGTGATTTTCATATATGTATATATATATATATATATATATATATATATATATATATATGTGTGTGTGTGTGTGTGTGTGTGTGTGTGTGTGTGTGTGTGTGTGTGGTTCGGAGGGTGTCTATATGTATGTGTGTGTTAGTATTTATGCTCATCTAAATTGGGTATGATAGGGTAAACAAAAAAAACAAATAAAAAATAAACGATCCTACAAAGCAAGGAGAGAAAAAAAAAAGAGCGAAGTTATTCAGGTTATTCAACAGACCGCCGCCCAGAGGAAGGTGTCAATGTAACTAACATACAAAACCTCGTCGGAACTAACAAAAATCTTTACAGAAAAATTTTAACAATAAACAAAAACCATTACAAGGCATGATAGACCAGAAACAAATAAATAAGTTAACAAACAAAAAAACAAACAAACGAATAAACAAACAAATAAACAAACGAACGAACGAACGAACAAACAACACAAACAAACGCAACAGTGATATGAACACAAAGCGATAAATCTTAACGACATTATTCTGCCAACTCATTCAGACACACACACACACACACACACACACACACACACACAACACACACACACACACACACACACACACACATACATAAACATGCACACACACACAAACACACACCACACACACACGCACACACACGAATGCACGCACAGTCTACAAAAACACACATACTCGCAGTCGTAGACCTAAATGGACATACATGCAGACATAAACACACATACGGACAGGCATAAACACACATACATTCACACTTACAAGTTCACACGTTCACGGCTATATATTATGTGTAGCCAAGTATAGCTGATCACGTACATGTGCACCGGCTCATATTATTTATTATTTATCTTCATAATAGATTTAATTACTGATTGATTTACATGAAGTATTCATGCAAGCTCTCAGACAGACACTTACATACTTAATCGTAAAAAGCACGCACACACACACACACACGCACACACACATACACACACAAACACATGTGTGAGAAGTCATATTCCCAATCTAGCAAACATTCACTAAAGCAGTAAAAACAAGCAGGTATATAAAAAAAACCACAACAAAACCGAAACGGACACACGAGAAAGGAAAAACCTCCAACTGTAGGATAATTACCCGGCAGATAAAAAACAAGCCATCTGCACGGCTCTCCGCCGAAATGAATATTTATCGAGACGATTACGTCTCGGAGATAAGAAGAGACTAGTGGTATAAATAATATTCGACGCGTGATCGCCGTTGCAAACTCCACTAAGTCCCTCTCTTTAATGTTTCTTTATGCAGCTGGAGCGCGGCGGGTGACGCTGAAATGACTCACATGAAGCTTTTTTCGCTATTTTTTTTTCAACTTCTTGTTTTCGGTATGTTCGTTTGGAACTTTTTAAGATGTTGTAGTCTCATATTTTTTTACGGTTTTTTTTCTACTTTTATATTTTTTTTCTCGAAAATTTTTAAATCTGTTTCATGTATTGTATTTTCCGTTTTATCAAATGAACGAAGCTAATTTGAAAAGAAATCAAGAATATCTCCAACGGACGGACCCTTATTAATTTTTTAAAATTTGATTTATTTAATTTATTTTTAAAATATTTGCTTACTTATTTTGCGAGATTTTATTTGTTAAAATGTGACAGCTCTAACTTTATGATTGGTGTAATAATTGTGAAACGGGATTTTCTGTTACGAAGTAATGTTTAAAGTTACAAATTTTTTTACGTTATAAATAAATTAATTAATTAGTACGTAATTCATAAAACCATAAAATACTTCCTTCCACTTAAAACGTTAATCATTTGACCAAACGAAAAGCATTAGAAGAAAAAAATGAAAGCTGCTGAATCTTTTGTTCGAGGGTTAATTAAGTTTCATCAGCAGAACTGAAAGTGAAATTTATGCGAGTCTGCTTGAATGTGGAATGAAGTTGTCTGGCGGTAGGTAGGCGTCTCATGAAAGGACTGCATGCTTTATGTCGGCACAACTGAATTCTCCGCGTCTTATTCCATCACTGATTCTATTTTATTGATGCAGACTAATTTTTGTTTCTGGAATGCTTAAAAGTGAAGTTCTCTTGGTAAAAAGATCTCAAATAGCTTTACTCAGTGAGGCCGCCGGTTGCGTTGTTTTTGTTTAACGACGTCAGCAAAGAATATTTAAAAACTCCTCTTTTAAATTTATAAGGTACGATGGTAATGCAGTGCTGTGCATTCTAACCTCATACTTACATGAATCACAAAACTCAACCAGTTAACAGTGGATACGATCATACACATAAGTCTAAAAATTTATTTTTTCCAAAACGTATACAAATACATACAATTCATTTACAACATAGAATAACATAGCATAAAAACTGGGTATATTTATAACTTTCACTTAATTGCTATAGAGATACATAATAATTATATAGTGTTTATATTAAAACAGGATTTAATTATTTGGCTATTTAAATATACGTATCAGAAATTCAACTATATTGATATATTGATATCATATGATTGATTATTTGATATAAAACTAGTTAAAACTTTTATATGTATATAGAACTTGGATACACGCATGTAAAACTTATGCATATGTATATATTTATATATGTATATATATGTGTGTGTGTACATATGTATATATGTATATATATGTGTACATATGTGTACATATGTGTACATATGTATATATATATATATATATATATATATATATGTACACACACATATATATATATATATATATATATATGTGTGTATACATATATATACACATACATATATATAAGTGCATCGGCGTGTGCGTGTTTTTCTTCCCTCGTTTATTAATCAGCGTTGGGAGGAATAAACTGTCTCAAGTTTACATTTAAATTCAAATCACGTGCTTCGCATAATAGGAAATGAGGCAAATGTTTGTAGTACTGCCGTGGAGGTTTCTGGAGTTTTGTATGTAGAGGATGTTTTTGCTCTATTTGTCTATGCGTAGAAGACATCTGTCTGTGCTGCTCCCCTCTTTGCGGCCTAATTCTTCGTTGTTTGTTTTTGAATTGAATGTTTTTTGATCTTGTACCCTCATAGTTTTTTTTTGAAGTTTTATTATTTTGTTAAAAAAAGGAAATACGGGGTTTGTTGCAGCATGCGAATTTATAAAAAAAATTATCATAGAATGAGAAAAATAAAATAATTTTGATGAATAAATAACTTAGTATACTGAAAGGATCACCAACAAGCTGCGCTTGTTGGTGCCATGCCAAACAAAACAAAGTTGTTTTTGTTTGAATTGATGATTTGTTTGTGATGAAAATATTTTTTTTTACAAAATTACGAAGGAACTGTTTTGAAATGTATATTTTATTTTTTAGAAATTCGTGGAAATTTTAATGAATTCAAAAAAGTTGATGGTAAATATAACAATAAAGGACTGATTTAATGAGTTTTCCAAGAATTTCGAATATTTACGGCTTGTTAAAATTTAGAAAAGTAACAAAATTTATTTTAAAATAATTTTTGTTTTTTGTTTAAAAATACAAGTAGGATATATCTGAATCGTTGGAGATATCTTGATGACTTTCCAGTGATGAAGTCACCGCATAAAGTACGATTGACATCCATTTAGGTACTCTAACAGAAGTACAGCCTATTTAGTTTAAAGTTCACTATTTGAGTAACACTCAACTCATGTGACTACCCATGGTGTTTAAAATATAAATAAATATATCTTCCACGTTCCATTTAGCAAGCTAACAACTAATTGCTTCACGTGCCTCTTTGTTTATTAGTTTTTTAATAATTTAAACTAGTATTACAGTCATAAAATTTTAAGCTAGAATTGCTTTAATTTATTGAATTTGTCTTATAAATTTTACATGTAAAAAATAGTAGTACACACACAAACAAACATGATGTAACCATTGGTAACGCAATGCTTCTAAATCTATGCTGAGTTTAAATACTATGGTTGGGCAGTGGGGGTGTAATGGTTGAAAAAATTCTGTGTCGCAGTGGCCGGTTTCGAATGCGAGCACATCTCCGTCTCTTGTACGCTTTATATAGCCTCACCTCTTAGACGCTTTATTTGGTCACACGTATTCGTTCGTGTATGTGTTGTTTAGATATCTGAATAATGCAATAAAAAAAGACTCCCTATAGTTCAATTCCTAATATCAAAATTAATGACAAAAACTAACATTGAAATGAATACGTACAATTTTAATTAGAAATAAGTCAAACCAATCTATATTTAGTTGTTCTTTCTTATTTTATAAAAATTAAAATTGAAGTTTCACACAAGAAATCCTAACCTGACAAAACTAAAAATAAGTTGGACGCATGAAGATGCAACCACCCTACATGCCCCACACACAACAGAGGTGCAACTTTCAAACATGTAGACGGAAAAACAAACGAGTTGACAAACAAATAACGTACAAATTTACTTACGAAAAGACAAACAACATCCACAAAAATAAATAATGTACAAACAAACAAACAACTAACGAACAAAGGACAAACAAACAAATAAACAACAGGCAAACATGTAAACGAACAAAACAAACAAACGATGGACAAACAAATAGACGAACAGAACAAACAAAATTAATTTGAAAAGCTAAAAAATTAATCAAACAACGAAGATGGAAAAGTATTGGTAGAAAAAAAATGAAATTTTTGAACAAACATCGCCGCCATGGTTACACGAAACATCAGAAGGACCAGGCATTCAGTTAATCAAGCAAACATGCAACATACGCGCACATAAACACACAAACAAAAACATATGTAATATTTACAAGGAACGCAGCGCGCGCGCACACATTTACACACACATGTGTGTATGAACTTATCTATAAGTTAAGTCATAATATATACGTGTTATTTACTTAGCGTTTCGTTTTAAACGTCCTCATATGACAATGAATTTCATTACAACTGCACAAAATTTAAAACTTTTTCCGTACGATATTTCCAAATTTTTTTAAAATAATTATTTAAATACACACAATTCAAAATTTCAATTTTTACGATACCCTCTGGTAAAAATTCACACGTCAAGATTTTCTTTACGTTTTCATTTCAACCAGATAATGAAATTAAATTTTTAAGCTAATAATATTAATATTTCATTGGATGTTCAGTCATTTAAAAAAAAAATTTGTCAAGATAATTAAAGATGAGGATGAAAATGAAAAATACTTACATAACATTTTAATTAAAGGTTCAAAGATAACAAAAATGGATTAATACATATTTACTTCTTTCGTCACGACTATTATAACTTTAATGCGTGACTGCTTGAGCATTCGAGTTTGAGCAAATTGAAAGTAGGAGCGTATTTCAGCTGTTAAAATTGTCAATTACCTTGTTCATTAAAATAAAAAAATGTTTTTTAGAATTAAAAAAAATGTCTTATTAAGTGAACAACGTTTAAAACATTCCATAAGATTTTTTAAAATATTATTTTATTTTCGGAAGGTAGTTGAGTCATTCATTCATTCATTCATTGGCAGACATTCTTCACGCTTAATTGCCTGAAACGTGATGAATGTTACAAATTATTGCTTGAATTTAAACTTGACATTTCCGGTGGGCATCAACATAACTTATTAGTCATATACATTACTTATTATAAATTTACATTACTTATCATAAATTAACATTACTTATCATATATTAACATTACTTATCATGAATTAACATTACTAATCGTAAATTAAACTTACACATTATAAATTAACATTACTAATAATAAATAAACTTTGCGTATTTATTATAAATTAACGTTACTTGCAAAACATTAACATTTATTATTATAAATTAACATTATTTATCATGATTGTTCGAAGGTCTGTTTAAACATTCGAACAATTATATTTCATCAAATGTGTAGCTATACTGAGAAAATTTTTTACTTAGAAATAATTATTTGGTTTCTTTTTTGAAAAATCTGAAACAGTTAATCAAATTAAATTTGAGTCAAATACAAAAATGCGACAAAATGAATAAAAATAAATTTTATTATTCAATTAAATTAAAAAAAAAAACAATTTTTTATCATCACCAATAATAATTAAAAGGAGGAGATGCTGGTTTCGATGGTTTCTTAAATTAATTTAATAGTGAGAACATTCATCTACGAAGACGGAAGTTTAACTCGAGCTGGAGAGTTTACGTTCGTCCCAGCAACATTCCAACTCAGAAAATGGTGCAAGAAGATGTCTGGCAGTGTTGGAAAGTTGACAAGTTACTAAGGACCTTATAGCGTTCATCCATCAGCACATAATAACGACGAAACCGTCATTATCAGTAGCAATGCATTATAAGTAGGGCCTGATGGTTTCATAAATACACACACACCACACGACACACACACAAACACGACACACACACGCATACGGCATACGCACACAAAAATACACTGAATACTCCTATCCAGCCTACTTTACATATTAAATCAACAAGAGTGGACAAACGTGAAATCATCGAATGCACAGAAACTTTTGACCGCACAAAACTCATGCGATGAAATAAAAAATAAAATATATGATAGTGTACAACACTCGCATACGACAGGACGCACAAGTATGGCGCTATATAAATTGAACACGTGAGGTAGCACGTGACTGCAATATTAAACGCGCCAAGAAGTCAGAAATAAAAGAATGAACGTAGTGCGCCATTTTTTTCAATTTATTTCATCCTATTCTTTAATCTGTCCGTCGCTTTCTATGGCAGTCCTTCATTTTCCGTTCCTTCCAACCTTCAGTTCCTCAATTCATCCACCCACACCGAATACACTAACTTCTGATTTTTTTTATGCTTTATTTTCAAATATATTTTTTGCTACATTGAGTGCTGACCTGGTTCGAGCGCAAGCTGTTCCAAACGTTAGAACTATCCCAAGCTTAAACGATCCCAAACTACCCCCCATAAAATACACACACACACACACACACACACACAAACACACACACACACACACACAGATGTATGTATGGCCTACGCTGTAGATGTTAAAATCTTTGTAAACAAAAATTTTAATTGCAATAATTATTTAGTAAGGAAGGATGTGATATCATCTTCATGCTTATCGAGGCAGCATACTAAAGAACCAAAAACAAGGGTTAAATTGTGTTTTTATTGGTTTTAATTTTTGTATAAAAAACGCGTAAAATATTTTTAATTTCATTAAATATTATATTTTTCGAAAAAAGTTTCGCATATTTAAAAAAATTTAAAACAAGCAAGATTACTTGCCTGCAATTATGCTTGCTCAAAATGGCTGCTGGCCAGACAAGATGTTTTGTAAGCACGTACAAGCCGGAAACAAACGACCTCTTTTATTGTGGTTTATATTCGGATGTTGATTTATTGCTTCTGTACGTGTCTATCTGCGTGCATATTTACCGAACGCAGCAGCGCATTTCCGCGTCTTCCCGAACTCACATCAGCGTTCGTCTCAAATTTATGCAAGAAATTGCCTGCCTCCTGAAAATGTTCGCTATTGAAACGTTGTTTTTCTTAAACTCGTACCACATCAATACTTACTGCTAATTATTGTATTGATTCAACTGCATTGGCTTGTATCAGGCGGTTCATGTAGCAACAAAGGTAACATGTTTTGTTTGTCAACAATGACGTTATATTCGAATGAATGCTAATTCAAAAATATTCCAAAGCATACATACATATGCGCATGTATAAATAGAGGGTTGTACCAACATCTAGGCTGAAAATATGCATGTACAGTAATTTACACTTACGCTAACAAACACGTTCAACAAATGCACAAAGCATGCTTGTATCAAATATTGGTGGCAAAACCAATTAGAACAAACACAAATTAATGGAAAAATAAGAACGAACGTGTGAACGTGCAAACAAAAATTCAAGCAAACAAATTAAACAACAAACGAACATACAAACAAACAAACAAACGATCAAACAAACATAGGCACGAAGAGAAATAGAGATAAATATGAAACAATGGAAAATATAACGACGAACTATCCATCCATCCCTGGCGAATAATGCCGACACCACTATTTACGACTACCGAGACATTATGTCTCTCTCTCTCGCTAACATCTCTCTCTTTCTCTCTCTCTCTCTTTATTTTTTCTTTTACTTTCTCTTCGTCTCTTATCTTTCCATATGATTGTATTTTCCTTTATTTCCACGCGAGCATAAATACACATAGATATCCCTTTCTATCGGAGCATCCATCTTGATGGTCACGTGACAATGACGTCATTTATAAGCGCGTCATTACAAACAATGGGTCCAGTATGAAAGATGTTCCTTCTATTTTTAAAATGCAAAGTTTGGTAGCTCGTAATGAATGATTTAATGCAATTTTTTGAGGTAATTAACAATAAATTGCTCTTCTTTGCTGGACGTAAATATGATCAGTCTCGTGTAGTTGTATTTTTTTATATGTACCGTTGTTCTCTCGAAGATGATTGGTTCGCAACATTAATCTATGTTGATTATTATCTAATGTTTGGTATCAAATAAATGTTTATGTGTTTATAAATTTATTTTGAAAAAATGCTGATTCATTAACGAATAGATAAACAAAATGAGACTTAACAAATTATCTGTCCAAATAACAATCAATAGCAAACAAAAACAACGACATCAACCAGCATCAAACAACAACAACATCAGACAACAAACAACAACAACCACAACCACATAACCAACTCACCCACTCCAGATGAAACCAAAGACATAACTCAGCATCTTCTTACTCAGTTCCTTGTCTTCAGCCGTGTAAGTGCTCTTAAAAATACCGAGACCGTCAACCAACGGGGCGGCGAACAAGTAGGCGAGTTCCATTCCTAGTCCGTCTGGGAAAAAATCTGATAAATTTTGTTGCCGCTGATGTTGTTGTTGTGAATATTGTGATTGATGTTGTGTCGAATACTGTAATTGGTGTTGTGGATGTCGGCCATCTTGTTTTTGCCATTGTTGTTGCTGTTGTTGATAATTTAATTGCTGTTGTTGATGTTGATGTTGTTGTTGGGAAGAACTAAAATGATTCACAAATCCGTTACCTCTTGCGGAATATTCGTTAGAAGCCGTCTCGCTGTCGGCAACTTCCTCTTTATTGTTTTGTCCAAAACTGAAGAAAAACGTCGACGACTTAACTGGGGCGCAGTTGGAATGAATTTTAGCTAACTTGATGGCTGGAGCAGCAAACAGACCGTCAGTTAACAAGTCGATTAAACTTTTTTCAGGCGTCTTTCCATCGCTTGGTTTTTCCCATTCATAATAATTGTGACCGAGAATGTCGAATATTTTCTGTCGGTGGTATCGATAGTTGTTCCTGACGTAGGTTCGCAGTATCCTTGCATTGCGTATCCCGTCATCTTCGTTTGGGTTTGCGAAGGGGATGTATTGGTTTCCGGATGTTTCCGTCAAACCGATCATCAAAGGGATTGATCCAAAATTATCCAACTGAATATCGGTGTCAATTTTTTTAAAAGTGGAAGGTCGTTGTTTTGGAGGTTGTAATTGTGGCTGGGGACGATTGGAATATTTAATCTTTTTGAGATTTTTGTAACGCTTCTTTAAAAATTGTTTTTGCTGCGATTTCTGCTTGTTGATATTTTCTAAATAATTCGATTTGCTTTTTCGTACTTCTGCCCATCCAGATTTTTCACTTTTATCCAATCGAATTTGTTTATGTAAACTTTTCGCAGCTTTGTGATATTTCTTCCTGCAGTTGCGCACGGTCAGACGCTGCAGTGATGAGGTAATTAAAGAGCGACTGTCGACCACAGGTCCGAACGTTGGCGAATACTTGGGTCCGCTGAGAATCGTGTTGACGATCGCATCAAATTTTTGCGATTTTAGGCACAGAACTAATTGTTGGCTATAATCAGACGATGAAGACGACGAAGATGGTGACGAAGACGATGATGATGAAGATTGTGAGTGTGCTGAAGAATTTTTATTGAGTGGATCTGCAATGTAAACATTGTTACTAAAGGAATTATTTGTACCTACTCCATCGTGAGTGTCGTCATGTGGTTGGGCCGAAGGAGGTACGAAGTTAACTTCTGAAGATGGCGTTAATGTTGTGGAACAGTTCAACATGTTGGCGAGTTGTTGTGTGTACAATGTTGGGTTGTGTTGAAGGGACCAGCTGGAGAACGCTGTACCCCCCAATAAAATCAACCGCTGAAAGAGAAATTTTCCTGTGTTGTTGGTAATGATAATGGTTTATTTTTGGCAATTAATTTATTTTTAAGTAACAAATAAATTTCTTTTTTTTTGAAAATTCAATAAAAAACTTTTCCCCACTACAATTTGTTATCCATTCTATTTAATTCATACGGTCATTTCATACGGTCATTTTAAAAGAAGATTTTTGGACGCGTGTACAGTACACCTAATTTAAATAAAATCTCGACCGGCTTATGGTAAGACTTGTAGCTTTTCTTATCAATGAAATTTTATTTTTGTTTCATTTGAGAAACAAAAGTATTTTTTTAAAATCTTTCCGTAAAATAGATCTTCATATTATGAATTTAAATTTTTATTTATATGCCGAGTTAGTATAGTGGTAGTGAGCCCGGTCTTGCGTTCCAGTGGTCGGATTCAAATGCACACAAACCTCCGTCTCTCATACATCAGCGTGAAAGATCTGTTATTCTACAGACATGCACATGCATACGATGTGTTTTTCAAACTTCAGATAGAGCCCTTCAACACTACGGGTATAGCGCTAAATAAACAAGATGGATTAATTGAGGGTTTCTCTGATACTTACACGAACAACAAAAATAGTTGACATGTATAAGCCACAATATTACGTTAATAGTAACACAACTTTAAACTCCTCTTGCTAATTTTAACAAATTTAACCGTTAAAACTTCCTACACAATTTCTCGCACAGTTTAATTTTCATAAACGCATGCAACAGATTTTCAATATAATACTACAAATATATTAAGCTTAAGTTTTTACTTCTAATCAGTTGGGAATTTAAGGGAGGGCCGGGAAAACTACGTCCCCCCCGTCAGCAGTATTTTAACAAAAAAATCAGTGAAACTTCAGCTTTTACAAAGAAAAACACCGTTTAAAGTTGAAAATTGATTAAAAATTGACAAGATAAGCAAAAAAAGTAGCCGAATTTTAATGAACGCCTGTGTTAAAATGATAAAAAAAATCACAATCAGTCAGTGTAAATAGTTAGACAAAACCATTTGAAAAATAACAAGGCAATGAAATACTACAAAAAATATTTAGTTTGTAAAATAAACAAGAAAACTGACAGAAAAAAAATTTCGCCGAAAAACGGTTTGGACACTGATTGACAATTTGACAGTAGGTATTAAGTCAGGTTAGGCTATCGAGAAAAACATTTTAAAAAATAAATCACACTATCTACACTGAGTTTGAAACATTTTACTCTCGACAATCTTTTAAATATTTAAAGAGCTCATTTTCGATTTCATTAAAACAAATCTTTGCCGTGTTCGTTCAGATTAAAATTTTCTCATTTTAAAATAAATAAATACCCAATTTTTTTCATATGATGATGTCATATGATGATATGTTGTTAGCATTTTGTCTACCATTAAGCATCTTATTAAATATTAAAAATCCATGTCAATACCGGCACTGTTATTAAATTATGTTGTTAGTTTATCAGGCAGTTGTATTGTTTATGTTGCATGTTTTGAAGATCGTGCAACACCGTTTTAGTTAGTTTTATTCATTATTATTTTTATTATTAACTGTTTTGCTTGGTAATTTGACAAACAACTCAGTGTCGTATGTTGATACATGAATATTTAATTATTTTTATGGCCATTATAGTTTTCAAGTAGCATTTTATAAAAATTTTTGCAGATTGGTTTAAAATTTGAGAGGGTAAAGACGAACCGTTGTTCATCCATTCGCACACACAAACTAACACACACACACCACACACACACACAAACACACACACACACACAAACACACACACACACACACACACACATACACACACACACAAACACACACACACACACAAACTAACATTCAGAAACCATCACAAATCCAGTCAGCTGAAAACCTCAACAATTACTCAGACATACAAACATATTTCCTAACAAACTTACGCGAATTCAAATGAAGGACTTTGAATAGACGCATACGCGCCGACACACGCAAGTATTTCGAGATAAATACGTAACGTATATAAACGCAAACGAATGCGAACGAAACTAGACTCGGAGACTGATAGATTCATACAGATGTAGACAAAGGTTATGCTTTATTGAATGGACGATGGTAGGGAGGCGAGCAGGCAGGCAGACAAGCAGGTAGACAGGCAGACAGACAGACAGAGAGACAGACAAACAGGCAGGCAGACATATGATGGCGTTGCGACTCCTTCTTAAGATTGATACAGTTGCGGTCAAAAGTTTCACTCGTTGGTGACGCAACGAATCAATAATAACTTGCTTGTGGATATTTCTTCCGAGGTTTCAGCTGGTCGCAGAGATAATGATGATTGTTGGATTATAAGGAGAAAAATGATGATGATGGGAGTGATACGAATGACGGCAATGATGATGTGTATGATCAAAAAAAAATAGGATGTTATAATAGTCAATGCTGGTTGCTAGCTGCAAGTTGCGGTGTTGCTGGTTGCGTGTTGCTGGTTGCGGTGTTGCTGATACATAGTGATGATTGTTGTATATTTGTTTGAGAAATATTTAATATACGTTATTAAATGACAATAGGAGCAAAAAATGTCAAGAACTTGTAGATTAATTTTTCAGGTTGTCATCAAATTAATTCCTACGCTGGTTTTCAAGGAAGAAAAAATTCCGGTTGCATGATGCAGACGAAACATTATAATTGAATTAATTAAGATCATTTCGTCTCTACTAGTCATGTTTCGAAACATAATTAGGAGCATGCTAAGTAGGATGTTGTTGATGGGTGCCTGGCTGACTGGTTGGTTGGTTGGCTGGTTGGTTGGTTGGTTGATTGGTTGGATGGTTGGTTGATTGGTTGGTTGGTTGGTTGGTTGGTTTTTAACTGGTTGGCTGATT
>NW_008704941.1:1536221-1541634 GCF_000326865.2 Helobdella robusta | reverse complement strand
TAATGATGTTAAGAACATAATGTTGAAAATGATGATAATGATTTTAAAGATGATGATAATGATGTTGAAAATGATGATAATGATGTTAAAAACGATGATGCTAGTTATGATTGTGTGGCTGTTGATGATGGTGATAATGATGACGAAGATGATGATGAAAGTTACGAAGATGGTAATGAAAATGATGGTGATTATTGGGATGGTGATGGTAATAATGATGATGAAGGTGATGAAGACGACGATGATGAAGATGATGACGATGATGGTGGAGGTGATGATGATGATGGAGGTGATGATGATGATAGTGGAGGTGATGATGGGGAATGGTGATTGATGACGACATCTAAAATTATGATGGTTATTACAATAGCGACCAGATGCTGGCATAGAAAAAACTTTCTATTCTTCCATCAATCCATCCATTAATTCATCCATTATTCCATTCATCAATTCATCTGCCAATTTGTTTGTCAATTCATCCACCAGTTAATCCAACAATTCATTCAGCTGTAAATCTTGTCAATAATTCATCAATTGTTATTTTCTTTCATTCATTAATTCATCTATTTATTATTTCATTTATCTATCAAGCAATCTTATTATCTTATCACTCCTTTATACAATCATTTTTTGTTTATAAAATACATTCATGTATTTTATATTTTTGTGCGTTCGTTCGTTCGTTCACTCGTTCACTCATTTGTTCGTTCATTTATTCATCCTTTCATTCATTCATCCAACATTTTTCAGCTATTTTTGGTCCAGGTGTTTAGTTATTTATTCACCCGCCTATGTATTTTTAATGCATTAATTTATTCCTCCAATCATCCATTCATCATGCAATTCATCATTCATCCGTTCATTCATTCATCATTCAAGTCATCCATACATTCATTCATCAAGCAATTCACCTTTCTATTCAATTCAGTATGCAATTCATTCTTCATCCATCCGTCCATCCATTCATCATGCAATTCACCTTTAGTAACTGGAGAGACGGCTAGCATGTGAGCCATGGCAGCCCCATAATGATGACCAATGAGGGTGACCCTATCTGGGTCACCTCCAAATGCCCTTATGTTCTCTTTCACCCAATGAAGGGCAGCCACCTGATTAAGTAGGTCAGATCACGTGATTGCTTGATTGTGGTTGGTCAGAATTTTGATTAATGGCGGAAAGCATTGGCAGGTTTTTTTTTTCATTTCTAAATGAATCTTCGCAAGTTTGATTTATTAACATATCGTAGCAGGATAATTTATTTAACTTATGCATTTGAGGCTTTGTAAAATTTTTGCAGTCTTTCGTGAACATTATTACTTCATTACTTTATTACATTACAATTAATTTATTTTTGCATTTGAAGAATTTTAAACATTCAAAATGTGCGTGACACTGAAAAAAGTGGATTTATTAAAAAACGAAACTAAACAAAACAAAACAAAACGAACAAACAAGTAAGCACACACACACAAAAACACACAAACTTACAGAGGCACACACGCACAAACAAACACTCACACAAACAAACATCCACAACCAAACGAACAAATGATCCCACCCCACCACACCATGCACCAGCCTCATCCATCCTAAAACCCTCACCCTAACCTGGTCAAGTAGGGCGTAGTTGCCAGGGGAATTGTCATTTTTAGTGCTCAGAAAACCTGAAGGTGAAGATGTTTGCATTTTGTAACAATGAAGAGATGGAAAGAGCAAGACAATGAACATTTATGTACAGAGAAAAAGCAGTTATTTTGAAACTCTGCTATCAAAGCACTTAATATTAAATATGGTACAGTAAGAGAAACTCCACAGGCTTCGTCACTTGTTACAGTGTGTATCCATGTTATTCTGAATAATAGATCAAATCTGTACACCATGTATCACGCACGTATCATCGCTGTATTCCACAGCAAGATATATACACACAATAAATGATGGACAAAAGAACTTTTTGTATATTGTAATTAAATTTGTCAATAGTAGTTGCTACCACAGAGTAAATATACACTTTTATATAGTTAGGTGTTTGAAATTTCTCGTGGAAGCTGGGGTAAGATTTCATGTGCTTAAATACTCCAAATCGTTAACAAATCTGCATATAAGTTGATAATTTGAGAGAAGCATAAATGAATTACTCTATAAACTTTTGAATTGGAAAATTAAATTGCAAAAAATAATCTAGAAATTAAATTATATTTTAACAAAGAAGAAAAAATGCGTATAAATGTTTCTTTAGAGCAAATTTATTTAGCCAGAAAAATCATTTTTAAAAGTTTATCAAAATCACACTTGAATGCTAAAATCAATTGCTAAAATCTTATAAAAATAATTGTAGAACATCAGACGAATGCAGAGACGAAGGCTTATAAATGGATGCAGACAAATGAATGAGATTTTTTTTTTCTCCAATTTTCAACTTTTATGCCGGCTAACCAACTCGGCGCATCTGATCTGAGGCAGCCGCACACATGTCGCGAGGAATAAATTATCAGATGAATTAGTTTCACTTCTATTGTCTTCTATTATTATTATTATTGTTATTATTATTGATATTATTGTTTATTATTATTGTTATTTATTTAATTCACGTTATCTGTGTTGTATTCGTTGTTGTTGTTGCAGCAATCCTAATCACTATTGAAAATGTTACATTTATCTGGTCCATATATTTGCCAATATTTATATGGCAGTAGTGATTTAAACCACATATATCAATAGAAAATAAGTCAATAGTTTATGAGTTTTAATGAATCTTGGCACAGAAACAAACGACCACAGATGATTAAAAGATAACTTAAGGTAACTAACTAACTTTTATTCCTACCATTAAAAAAAATTCTTTTTTCTTTCACTTACACAACCAGTCAATCACACACCCAATTATAAACATAACAATGTATACTGCATACACTCAGTAAATTTTCCACATCCATGTTTCAAACGACACTCAAACGCATCCACCTCCAACAGCTGCACCAACCTAAAGCTCCGAGCCTGTAGTTGAGAGTCACCCACACGTTCCCTGCGAAGGAAGCCACGGCAGCAGCTTCATAGACGTTTCCACTCCCGATGTCGTAACTCTCTCCATGAAGGAATACTACTACAGGAAGTAAGTTCGCTTTCTGATTGGCTGTCAAGTGGAAAATTAACATTTGCAGTCTGTTGAATTGAACATCATTAAACGAAATTATTAAAATAAAAACATTAACGAAACGAAACCAAACGATACGATACGAAACGATCTTTAAAAATGTCACATGAATAATATTTTTGATTATGCTGTGTAGTATTGCTACTGCAAATTAAAATCGCTAATGACCTATAACTATTAATATTCATAAAAGTGGTTTTGAGAACTGATTAAAGCCTAACGGTATAAAGTTTTTCACTTTTTGATGAGTGATAATTTGGTAGTTTAATTTTTCGTCTTTGAAATTTATTTCGAAATTTTTTCAAAATTCTTTTATTCTGAAGAACCAATTTGTAGAAATTACAAAAAATTTCGTTCATTTAGTTTTAAAAATCTACATGAAAAAATCACTGAAATTTTTTGTTAGCGTATTTTAGATGATAAACAAAAAATAAAAAATATATAGTGAGTTGTATATAACGCTGAAAATCGATGCAACAATTAAAAGAAATATTAAATTTTTCCGCCATTATTTATTTATGAGGATGACGAGTAACAGTGTGTAGCTTTCTTAGATGATATCAGTGTTGGCCTCAAGAAAACTGAATAAAAAACAAAATTTCAAATTGTAACAATAATACCATGAGCAGAATAGGAATGAGATAAATAATACAACAGCAGCATAATTACAAAAATTACCATGAGCAGAATAGGAATGAGATAAGTAATACAACAGCAGCATAATTACAAAAATTACAATTACTTTTGAAATAATAATATTAAAATAATGAGAAAAGTTTCTCATCGAAACGACGTGTATATTTCTTTCGTCGGAAACTTCAAAAGAGTAATTGGCTTGCCGTAACCACGGAGGGTGTCTTAATGCTATTAGTGTCGCAAATAATTAAATAATTACCAATACGCACACACACACACACACACACACACACACACACACACACACACACACACACACACACACACACACAGACACACAAAAAGACACACACACACACGCACACACATTTACTGGCATTTTGCACGCAATCCTGTCTCAACACGAATGAATCCCATACATACTCTTGCATTCTATACCGTAACAACTACTAATAAACCCAAACACAACATACTTACATGTTTAACTGCATAAAATATCGTAATAATTGCAAACACAAATATTTATGCCGGATATATACACTTAGAACAAAATCTTCTTAGATACAGAAAACTCAATATATACTCTATTTTATTTAATTTATACTAAATAACATCCAGAGGAATAGTATTAACATTAACACAACAAAAAGTACAACTTTTTTACAATTTTCAACACCAATAACATTTTCATTTTTTTAGTTGTTATTTACAAAAAAGTCTTACAAGTCAATCACATGGTTATGGTATGATGTAACCTTTTGGTATTTCAAAGGCACCTAGTGTTAAAGTGCACTTCAAGAAGAATTTTAAAAGAAAATTTTCCAGTGTTGACAGAAAGCAAAGACGTTAAGTCTGAAGAGAAAGCCTGTTTTATGCCATACACCTTCCTACGTAAATGAAGAATTGTTTTTTATGTAACATTTTGAATGGACTTTTTTGAGGTATCATGATGGTAGAACAAGTTGTATCGTGATGGTAGAATAAGTAGTATCATGATAGCAGATGAGTCATCATTTATGATTGATTTAAAAACTCATCCTAACTATATCAACGTTTACGAAATATCAAAGTCATTACTCTAAAACCACTTGTACAGTACAACACTGTTTGTGTCAGTCAGATTCTGATTTAAAAAAAAAAATATATTTCAGATTTTATATTTTAGACTATTCTAGAAAAAAGATTCAGACATCGGAATCTAGAGTCGGATGGCGGGCTTGGACGGGCTTTTTGCACTGCGTCGGTACGGATGATACCAGTCTGTGGGCCTTTTAAATCTTATGATTAGCCAGGTAAGGGTTTTACGCATATCCGAAATTGGTCCTCCGTCAGTGCTTAGATGGGCTTGGTTGGGATTTCCCTTGTCGGTGGTGATGGCTTCTGACATTTTTAAGGATTATCATACTTGAAACTAAAAAATAGATTAACAAATTGATGAATGATTGGAAATGTTAATGAGTATTGATTGACCGACATTATTTTTAAAGTATACAGAATATGATAGCCTCGATATGGTACACCATAGCACCATTATAGGAGCTTCAATGCCGTTAAATTAGAACGAACAAACAAGATTCTAGACATCATAGATGAACTTTATGCTATATATATATATATATATAT
>NW_008704941.1:1529763-1531171 GCF_000326865.2 Helobdella robusta | reverse complement strand
TGTTTGTATGTATGTATGTTGTTGTTTAGGTTGTCGCTTGTATTTTGTTTGGTTCATGTTGTTGTTTCTATGTTGCTGTTTATATTTTGTTTGTTTACATGTTGTTCTTTCTTATGTTGTTGTTTATATTTAGTTTGTCTCTATGTTGTTGTTTATGTTGCTGTTTGTTTTCTCTATGCTGCTTTTGTTAGGTTTGTTTGCTATGTTTATGTTGCTGACGTCATCGTGATGAAGATGACAGATGTAAGGGAAGAGACATGCACGTAATAAGGGGTAAAACATGGGGTGTTTTAGGCGCTTGTGCATTTGTAGTAGTAGTAGTAGTAGTAGTAGTAGTAGTAGTAGAAGCAGCAGCAATAGTAGTAGTGGTAGTATAGCGACAGCAGCAGTAGTACAAGTATTCGAATTAAGTGCAATAGTTTTAATTAATTAATTACTTAACTAATTGATAGTTTTAAAATAGTTTTAATTACTTTAAAAGTAATTACTAAAGTAACAGAATTTATATGATAGGCCGTAGCTGTAGTAACCATATTAATGATATGTATAATCAGACCAGTGTTAAAACTACTAATCCTTGATAACTTTTCAAGTATTCTAAAATAAACAGCATCAATAATAATGCTGCAAATGTTGATCCGCGAACGGGCAGGTTAAAATTTACGACCATCCTATGTAAATCTTTATTCCAGCTTGCGTTCAAAATAATACACCCTATTATGGTCCTACATACAGATCAGTAGCTGTAATAAAAACTCGAGTAGTAATACTAAATCAGTATTTTAAGCAGCCATAATAGTATCATTAGATAAAGATGGTATCATTATATAAAGATGATATCATTAAGTAGAGATAGTATTATTACTTGAAGATAGTGACATTAGATTAAGATAATAAGGGTAATAAAGTTGTTAGTGGTTATTAAATTCTGTAATTATAATAACAACAACTTAAATTGAATAATTAAATTAGTCATATATGATAATTAGTTAATTAATTAGTTAATTAATAATTATTACAACAATAAAGATTTTTATTTGTGTGCTTGCACACAGACATACACAGATCCACACACACACAGACACACACACACAGACACACCTAAACTCATCACACACATTTCGTATTATAGGCGGGAGTCACTTTGCGTTTGAATTCGATCACGATGACAAAATGACAAGCGTCTTTAACTAACAAACTATTTTAGTAATAGTAGTAGTAGTAGTAGTAGTAGCAGCAGTAGTAGTAGTAGTAGTAGTAGTAGTAGTAGTAGTAGTAGTAGTAGTTGTAGTAGTAGTAGAGTAGTAGTAGTAGTTTTAGTAGTAGTAGCAGCAGTAGTAGTAGTAGTAGTAGTAGTAGTAGCTACAGCAGCAGCAGCAGTAGTACTTTTATTATTATTATTATTAGT